>NC_043023.1:8417881-8442881 GCF_006345805.1 Octopus sinensis
CAATGCTTATATACACATACACATATCTATACATAAATAAAAAATATGACGAATCTGAATTGTAAACTGAATTTCGTTGCACTCAATAACATTTTTGTAATTGCAGACAGAGAGGCAGATTTACAGATGCAGACTCACGCACACACACACACACGCACACACACATACACACACAAACACGAGCACACATACTCAACCACAAAACAATTTGTAGTCATACACATGCTCACATACTTATATATGTAAATATACATGTGTTACAAACATATATATATATTATATATACACACGCAAATATATATACACGTGTTCACAGACATATAAAGAAACATGAATATATATATAGACAATAATATATTATTATTTTTATAATTTGTATTCTTATCTTATATGTATTGAATTATAAGATATATATGTATGCTATTAAGGTTCTCATTTTGTTAAATGAATATATAATCCAACATTCTAATATATGAAAGTTGATTAACAAACTAAATTTGTTTCTCAATTTTCTTATTTGTATTATATATATATATATATATATATATATATATATATATATATATATATATATATATATAATTTACAAGATAAAGGCAAAATAAAAATTCTAATGTCAAATATGCCGTAAAAAAGACAAAAAGACAAAAATTTATCGCTTAAGAGGGGAAAATTCTTATGAATTAACCCCGAAATTGGGACCAATACGGTAATAACGGATTTTTTAGAAATTTCTGTCGGTTTGTTTCGAGACGCATAAATTATAATGGTTATTGACAATTTTTGTCTTTTTTTCGGCATATTTGGCATTACAAAATATTTCTTTTGCCCTTATCTTGTAAATTATTTATAAATTTAACCTTTAAAGGTAATTCTTGATATGCTGGCCATTGATAAAAAATTTTTTTCCGAAAAAATGTTTATCCTACATTAGATATATATATACATGGGGTACCTAAAAGTAACCGAAATTATCTCTGTTGGGCAAGCCAGTTGTAGTTCAGGCTTCCTCTGCTAGAAGCCACTATCAGACATCAGTATGCCGACCGGCATTGTCATTTAGAGTCGTACTGCCACGTGATGTATCGTTGTTTTGCAGTGCTTCTCCTCTGTTTATTGATTTTTTGCGATGGATGAAACGAGGGAACAGCGTGCATCCGGGAAATTCTGATTTCTGCTGGGGAAAACGGCGGCCGAAACTATTGTCATATTTGACACAACTGACAAGGACGTTACCAGGAGCAAAGCACAAGTTTACAAGTTGTTTCCACACTTCAGGAATGGTCACTTGTTGCTTGAACAACAACTTCGTTCAGGGCGACCAATGACTTCCCGAAAGAATGAAAACATCACAAAAGTTCATGAACTCATCTTGGAGGACCGTCATCGAACAATTGAGAAACTTGTTGATACCACTGTTATGTGTCATAGTGCTCCTGCCGACGGATTGTTTTGTGCGAGGAATTGCAATTGAAAAGAGTTGCAGTGAGAGACACACAAGGAGACACAGATAGAGAGAGAAAGAGAGTTTCACACAGAAACATAGAGGAAGACACATTGTGTGTGTGTGTCTGTATGTGTATGCGTTTTCTTTTACCCCATCAGCACATTGATGGGGTGAGCGAAACACAAAAGTGTGTGACACAGAGAGAGATTGAGAGAGAGAGAGAGAGAGAGAAAAAGAGAGAGAAAATAGCACAGACAGACAGATACAGAGAGAAAAAGACAGTGTGCGTGTGTGTGTGCGTGTGCACACACACACGCACACATACTGTCTCTAAACGGATACCCTGTATTTGCGAAAAAAGAAATTTAGAAATTTATCTTTGATTCTTTCAGAAATTTGAGCTACAACCGTTTACAAAAATTTGATGGCGCTTTCTCGTACCTTTCCAGCATATATGAGATGTATGTACAATAATACTCTTTATTTCTTGGAAATGTTTAACATTTTGTAAATCTAATAGCATAAAAAAAGATAATCAAATTCACAATTATTTAATGCAGTTGACAATAAATAATGATGTGTTGGTTTACATTTTAATAAGTCAAAATTATTATTTCCGAGTATTGTGTTCAGTCATTGTAAAGTCTGCTTTCAATTGCATTACGGTTGGTTTGATCTAACTTAATCCATATAAATAAATACACGTAACGTTAGTGGCCATGTATTTACAGCCTTCACTAGATACGTCCCATTTGACTCTCATTTACGCCTTCTCCAGTTCCGTTTTAATTTCTATAGTTAGTACGCTGTGAGATTCTAGTACACCTAGGTACTGATAACTCTCGCATTGTTTCAGTGATTTTAAAGTCTGGTCATCTAGTAATTGGAGACTTTATTGCTGACCACTTGTCCAGTTTTATGACTAATACTGCACCCTTATCCATGAAAAATCCTATATCTATAAACTTGCTGAAGTGTTTTACAGTTTGTTTTAAAGAATATCTTTTTTTTATTCTTGCTAAAATGGTTCAGATCATCCATGAAGAGCAACTGTTAATTTTTCCTTTACTGTCTCTAAACTCATACCCTGTATTTGCGAAAAATATATCACTATTAATTTTTCCCCATGTTTATTATGAGTATTCCTTCACAGCCGTATGCCTCAGAAACTGAAAGTGCAAATCGTTGCTTTTATAGTTTCTACCGCAGTTCATGCATTCCTTTAAGACCAATTGTTACGTAGAATAAAACAACTATCCTAGCACCAAAATATTCCGTCTAAACTGCTCTTCTGAAAGACACTTTGAAATCACTACCATCAAATTTTCGACACTAAAATACGCCTAATCTAGGATATAATGAAGTAATTTCAAGTGACTATGAATTTTCTTCTTATTTAAAGTGACACTTTTTTTTATTCAAGCTGTATGCTATTAGAATGTAGCGATGTAACAATTTTTCAGTTTTCACGAGAAGCATTTCACTTTTTGTTGTTATTAACACATGGAAAGAAAGAACATGAATGTCGTGACTCCTATACACTTGCTGAAATTATATTAATCCTCATTTCTTGTCAACTGCTGCAGGAGTTTTTCTCTTGTCTGAAGAGTATTCAGATAAAGTTCTGAATGACGGGTAGTCATGATAGGTATCCTGGGCTTCATATAATTTACCCCAGTGCTACTGTGATGGCATGCACTGCTCTCTCACTGAATAATAATAATAATAATAATAATAATAATAATAATAATAATAATAATAATAATAATAATAACGGGGACGTTTAAGAGAGAACACCGGGGACGTTTAAGAGAGAACACCGGGGACGTTTAAGAGGAGAACACCGGGGACGTTTAAGATGTAAGAAGGAAAATACAGAGCTCCGAAATCTATCCACAAACATCGAAAACAAGGACATCCTATGGAGCCAAAGATTTACTAACAAAGAATTGGACTGTATCCGTGTAAGTAATACTAATTGAAATTTATTACTATTTTCGAAACGAAATGATGTATTTTGACTCGATATTATCTCCACCTCTAACACAACACATGTAAACATGCGTGGAACATCACGATCATCCCCGACCTCAAACACCATGTACAAAGGAACTACGAAGAAATTAAATGCCACCGATACTATTCAACCCAAGAATAACAATCGAGCGGTACGTATATTAAACTTACAACAAAAAATGTACGAAAAACTACACGTGCGAAATAATGTGACTACAGAAATAAACGGACCGGTACCCTACGAAAATGACGATCGTCAAAATAATGGGCCGGACGTTGTACCTCATGTCCTGCAAATAAAACCCAAAAGACGTAAATGGACACGTGAGGAATACATTTCTATCTTACACGTATACTTCACAGCAGTACTCTACCCAAAAAATGAAAATACAACAACACATACATATAAAATATGGAAGGAAAATAATAGAGATATAGACTTGGATACAGCAATGAACCCTAATAAATTAGCTAACGTACGAAGATACATTCTCAACACAAAATAAATATCAGAAATAGAAATAGAACACCTAAAAGAAAACATACACCAGGAAAATGTAGATAGAAGCCATACAACAATGCCCAATAATATAAACACTGAAACTGTAAAACACGAAGACAAACGCAACATTCCCAACAAACACGATGTAAACAACGAAGGGGAGCCTAATGATTATGATAATATAAAAAATAAAATAATCTTAGAACTGAAAATCACAGAGCCCAAAATGGACCACCGACCATACCTCCCAAGAATAAAAATAAACGAAATAACAACACCAATTATAAACAGCATAAACCTAGCCGTCACTGAACTAGCCACCGAAACAAAAAAAAGTGATATCACTGAACTAAATGACTTGATATACGCAGCAGCCACTGCAGCCACAAAAGAAGCTGGATACTCACCCAAACCCGCCCAAACAGGAGTACCACCACCCAAAAAAACCCTGTGGATAAATAACATCCAAAACAAACAAAAAAAAATTAGAAAAGACCTGTCGATTCTTAATGAAATCAGCAAACAATCAACGCTACTGAGCAACAAAAAGAGAACAAAAATGCTCCGCAAATATAACATCACAGAAAAAGATTTGCCGGAGATAAAAGAAAAGCTGAAGCAAGATATCCTTGCCAAAGCTCAAAGGATCCGCCGGTACGAGAAACGCCAACGCTTCTTTGAACAGAACAAAAAGTTCAACACCAACCCCAAAAAGTTCTACCAAGATCTGGGAAAAAATAAAATAGAAGTCACTGCAGCACCAACGGCAGAAGAATTGAAAGAATTCTGGAGAGAAATATGGTCGGCGAACGAACAGCCAAAAAAAAGGAGTATCAAAATAACAAACTCGGCATCTGAACAACTTTGGACCCCCATAACAACTGAAGAGGTCACCCAGGCACTGCAAAAACTAAGCAACTGGAAGGCACCTGGGCATGACAAGATCCCCAACTTCTGGTTGAAATATCTAATAGGAATGCACAAAAAGCTGGCTGAAAACTTTAACAGCATACTAGCAGAGCCAGAGACAATGCCTGAATGGCTCACGAAGGGGAAAATCATCTTAATTCCCAAATCAAATGAAACAGAAAAACCAGAAAACTACAGACCAATAACCTGCCTCCCTACTATGTTTAAGGCATTTACTGCAGTGATATCGCAAAGGCTGAACAAACACCTGGACGAAAACAAACTGTTTCCAGAAGAGCAGAAAGGATGCCGCAAAGGCTCATATGGCTGTAAAGATCAACTAATGATTAATAAAGCCGTAACTGAAGACAGCCACAGAAAGAAGAAAGGCCTCAGTATGGCCTGGATTGACTACAAAAAGGCGTTTGATAGCATCCCCCACACATGGATCCTTGAAACACTAGCCATTAACAAAGTAGCACCAACAATCATAAAATTCATAGAGCACTCTATGAATAAATGTCAAACAGTCCTACACCTCCAAACAAAAGAAGGACTCATGAAAACCAAAGACATCCCCATCAGAAGAGGAATATTCCAGGGAGACACGCTCTCTCCACTCCTTTTCTGCTTGGCACTGTCACCTCTATCTGATATGCTAAATAGAACTGGATGCGGATATAAATGTTACGGCAAAACGATCAGCCACCTTTTATATATGGATGACCTAAAACTATACGCTGCAAATGACAAACAGCTGGAAACACTATTAAAGACAGTTCATGGAAATAGATATGAAATTTGGATTAGAAAAATGCGCCAAAGTAACCATGAAAAGAGGAAAACTAGTTAAGAGTAACAACATCACACTAGATAAAACCAATGTAATAAAAGAATTAGACCAAAGCCAAACTTACAAATACTTAGGAATCCATGAACTAGATAAGACACAACACACACAAATGAAAGAGAAAATAAAAAAAGAATATTATAGACGAGTTAGATCAATACTAAAAACAGAGCTCAATGCTAAAAACAAGATAATAGGTATCAACACTTTAGCTGTCCCAGTTATAAGTTACAGCTACAATATCCTTAACTGGACACGAAATGAACTGTTCAAAATAGATAGGAAAACAAGAAAAATACTGACAGGATCTAGGATGCATCACCCAAAATCTGACATAGAAAGACTATATATACAACGTATAGAAGGTGGTAGAGGCCTTATACAGCTGGAAAACTACTATAAAATAACCACCATAGGACTGCAAAAATACCTACTTCAGAAGGAAGGAAAACTGATCCAGATAGCAGCAAAACACGAGCAAAACAAAAAACTGTTCTCAGTATTTAAGGAAGCTGACAAATACAAACAAGAAATCATACCACCTAATAAACACGAAGAAGAAGAAGAAGATGATGAAGAAACAACAAAAGCTATAAAACAAATGAAATCCAAACTAAAAATAGAACAGCAACGAACCATGATAAAACGATGGCAAGAAAAGCCCCTTCATGGTAAATACTGCACTAAACTAAACGCAAAAGAAATAGACATAGAAAAATCCCAGCAATGGTTGAGAAGCTCAGGACTCAAAGCAGAAACAGAGGGATTTTTAATTGCAGCACAAGACCAAAGCCTCCCCACCAGAAATTACCAAAAACATGTAATGAAAAGAAATATTACAAGTAACTGCAGAATATGTGGAGATGGACAAGAAACAATAAATCATATTATCTCTAGCTGGTATAGGCACACACCAGAAAAGGTCACAGAAAACGAGAAAGCAACCATACTCTGGGATATGCCGATACACACAGATAGAGAAATTAAAGCCAACAGACCAGATATAGTTGTCAGAGATCATGAAGAAAAAAATGCTTTCTAATTGATGTATCAATACCGGCAGATGACAACGTGTCTCTAAAAGAAATGGAGAAACTCTCAAAATACAAAGACCTGGAAATAGAGGTAACTAGAATGTGGAATCTGAAAACGGAAACAATTCCTATCATAGTAGGTGCATTAGGCATGATAAAAAAATATTCAGACAAATACATAACAAAAACACCAGGACTTACAAACACATATAACATACAGAAAATTGCACTACTAGGCACTGCACACATCCTACGCAGAACACTTTCCATACAATAACCATCAGAGCATCACAACAAATCACAGCACATACCCAAGGCACACAGAGCTGCGCTCGGTAGTGAAGTGAAAGCACGCTATAAAAATAAAACTACTGAATAATAATAATAATAATAATAATAATAATAATAATAATAATAATAATAATAATAATAATAATAATAATAATAATAATAATAATAATAGATTTGCCCCATGAAAAAAACTGGTGGGAACACAATCCACCTCCTGTGCTTGAAAATGACCACATCTCACTCCTCTGGAACTTCACCATTCAAACTGACAGGAAGATAGATGCAAATAGGCCAGACATCATATTGAAAGACTTCAGACAAAGAACATGCCTCCTCATTGATATGACTGTCCCAATCGATATAAACGTATCTGTCAAGACCTACCAAAAAGTGAGCAAATATAAAGATCTTGAAATAGAAATCAGCAAAATGTGGAAGCTGAAGACTAAAACAATACCTGTTGTCATAGGTGCCCTGGGAATGATAGCGAAAGGGACTGATTGCTACCTAACTCAGATACCAGGAAACCCCAAAATGGCAGAAATTCAAAAGATAGTGCTAATGGGAACTGCTCATATCCTACGCAAAATACTCTCTATGTAATCCCAAGGTTTAAAACAAACTTTTTTTTTTAATTTTAATTTTTTTTGTTTATTTTTTATATTTATGTATTAGACATTCACTAGTACAACACCCCCCCCCCCCAAATATATGGCACAGAACTTCTAACCTGTTGTCTCTTGAGGTCTCTGGGTGAGACTTGGAGCCAACTTGTACAGACATAAAGCAAAAGTCAAACATAGAATAATAATAATAATGATAATAATAATAATAATAATAATAATGATAATGATAATAATAATAATAATAATGATAATAATAATAACAATAATAACTTTAAAAAGTTGTCTTTATAATTACAGTGACCTCAGAAACAATACAGACATGATGTGTGGATGTCAACTTCCAGCTATGTCAAATTATATAAAGAGTACATACAAGAGAACTGTGACAATTCTGGGCAAGTGTCACACAAATTTAGGCTCTAAAGATAAATTAATATCTATAATGGAATATTCACAATGTAAAGGTTAGTAAACTCTTCCTTACTTCTGTTGTTTGTTTTTACTTTTACCAATAACAAAACTTCAGGTCATTCTCTGCTACTCAAATTATGTTTTGAATCAGGGCCAAAAGATAAAGGCACCGGAGTGGCTGTGTGGTAAGTAGCTTGTTTACCAACCACATGGTTCCGGGTTCAGTCCCACTGCGTGGCACCTTGGGCAAGTGTCTTCTACTATAGCCTCAGGCCAACCAAAGCCTTGTGAGTGGATTTAGTAGATGGAAACTGAAAGAAGCCTGTCGTATATATTATAGGTTTAGGAGTGGCTGTGTGGTAAGTAGCTTGCTTACAAACCACATGGCTCCGGGTTCAGTCCCACTGCGTGGCACTTGGCCAAGTGTCTTCTACTATAGCCTCGGGCCGACCAAAGCCTTGTGAGTGGATTTAGTAGACGGAAACTGAAAAGAAGCCCGTCGTATATATATATACGCATGTGTGTGTTTGTGTGTCTGTGTTTGTCCCCCTAGCATTGCTTGACAACCGATGCTGTTGTGTTTATGTCCCCGTTGCTTTGCGGTTCGGCAAAAGTGACCTATAGATTAAGTACTGGGCTTACAAAAAGAATAAGTCCCGGGGTCGAGTTGCTCGATTAAAGGCGGTGCTCCAGCATGGCCGCAGTCAAATGACTGAAACAAGTAAAAAGAGTAAAAAAAAGAGAGAAAGAGTATATAAAGAACGCTTTACCATCCACACCCTTCACAAATACCACGCCCCCCCACTACACACATGAACCCGCGTGCACACATGCATACACACATACACACACACACAGCGGCACACGGAGACAAACACTCATATTCTCTCTAAAGCACTCACAGAATCAACTGTACCACACAAACATAGATCCGCGCACACGGCCACCAAAGTGACTGCATGTATAAAAGCGTGCACACACATATCCAGATACACACATGCACATACCCTCTCTCTCTCCGTCTCCCTTATTGTTGTCTCTTATCTTTCGTTCTCTCTCTTTCACAATCCCATCGCCATCCATATAACATATATATACATACATATATATATACATACATACATACATACATACATGCACACACACACACACACACACACACACACACACACACATATATATATATATATATTAATTGTTATCACCATATTAATATGGCAGTCTTATAGATATAAGACTAAAAGCTGTAGCTGATTAGCTCCATGAGGCCATCGCCTTAAGATAGCTATTTGACACACAAACTGTGTCCATTATAACCTTCGAATAAGGGAGGTCAGCCGCTTCACACTGCCAGTCAGACAGCTACAGACGCGTTTCAGGGTATTTGCCCTTTGTCAATGTAGCGTAGTTCGAAGGTTATATTGGACACAGTTTGTGTGTCAAATAGCTATCTTAAGGCGATGGCCTCATGGAGCTAATCAGCGACAGCTTTTAGTCTTATATCTATAAGACTGCCATATTAATATGGCGATAACAATTAATTTCCAGTAACGCTGCCGTAATCTCTTTTAGAGAGACTTAGTAATTTTAATATTTCTATTTTATATATATATATATATATATATATATATATATATATATATATATATATATATATATATATATATATATATGTAAGTGGAGTTTACCTGCGTTAAAATCCATTTATTTATTTATATATTATGCAAAAAATTCCACGTAAAGACGAAGTTTCTACCTTTAAAAATAAGGAGTTACAACCACTTTACTTGTGTGATTTTTTGCGACCCTGGTAACTATTTATTATTTTTTTTCGTGTTAATTGTTAACAAGGCAAAAATATACTCATCTCTTTATATATATATATATATATATATATATATATATATATATATATATATAAACAAAGTCAAAATGCGATAAAATAAAATTAATTATTATCGCCGGTGTTCTAGCACAGGCCATATATTATTCATATATAAGTACATTAAAAGGCGAAGTATGTACTAGATACACAGAAGCTTGATAAATTTAGTGAAATGAAAATAAAAACTTTTACTAACTCGGTTCATCTTATACTGCAGTTTCGTCTTTTTCAGCAATAAAAATAATTTATTTACTCAGGGTGACTCGTCAGTAAGAGCCCTGTTATTCTGAAATCGCACCTCAATAGACGCATGTGCGTCTACTAATTTGCTCTTTCTAACTAATCAGATCACTGCGCAGACGCAGAACGTACCCGACAAACTAGGGATTTCTGGTATATAGTCTAACGCTCAAAATTTATCGAGAAATATGTAAACAAAGTTAAAATGCGATAAAATAAAATTAATTATTATCGCCGGTGTTCTAGCACAGGCCATATATTATTCATATATAAGTACATTAAAAGGCGAAGTATGTACTAGATACACAGAAGCTTGATAAATTTAGTGAAATGAAAATAAAAACTTTTACTAACTCGGTTCATCTTATACTGCAGTTTCGTCTTTTTCAGCAATAAAAATAATTTATTTACTCAGGGTGACTCGTCAGTAAGAGCCCTGTTATTCTGAAATCGCACCTCAATAGACGCATGTGCGTCTACTAATTTGCTCTTTCTAACTAATCAGATCACTGCGCAGACGCAGAACGTACCCGACAAACTAGGGATTTCTGGTATATAGTCTAACGCTCAAAATTTATCGAGAAATATGTAAACAAAATCAAAATATATATATATATATATATATATATATATATATATATATATATATATATATATATATATATATATATATATATATATATATATATAAATATATATATATATATAGAGAGAGAGAGAACTCAAAGTCTAGCAGACAAACAGACATATCTAAAACCTAGAAGTAGAGCAAAGCAAGGTGGTTGGATGATATACATAGTCTTAGTTGGTCGCGCTTGGAAAGTGTTAATGCGGTTTCTTCTGAGAGGACACTGTGAAGGAGCTGCCTGTGACATAACTTAAAAGATATTCCCAGGTTTTAACGGAAGCTAACTCTATAATAGCGTAATCATAACTTGGAGTAACTTCCCTCTTTGGATAATTGCAGGTCTTTGTGAAAGTGGGATATAGAAGCAACACAGCAATTAGGTTGCATGATTTTCTTAGTTGAATTTGTGACAAAACTGAAACATTTCCCAAAGAAAATTTTAAAAAAAGACGTGTATAGTTATAATTGATTATTTCCTTTATTTATCTAACATACATTGATTCCAACACTATATTATTTTATATTCTGTAGGAAAGACGTTATTTCAAAAGAATTTACAGTGTCAAACATGTTCAGGGATGACTTGCGATTATTTAGAAATGAGAAGTTGTCCAGGACTACTGGTAAAATGAAATGTTACTTTCCTCCTCTCTATCAAAATATGTCCATAACCGTCAATAGCAACTCAGTATGACCAGGTAGCTTGAACCATGCTTTTGCTAATTGTTTTCGGTGACTAAGGCGGCGAGCTGGCAGACACGTTAGCGCGCCGGGCGAAATGCTTAGTGGTATTTCGTCTGTCGCTACGTTCTGATTTCAAATTCCGCCGAGGTCGACTTTGCCTTTCATCCTTTCGGGGTCGATAAATTAAGTACCAGTTACGCACTGGGGTCGATGTAATCGACTTAATCCCTTTGTCTCTCCGTGTTTGTCCCCTCTATGCTTAGCCCCTTGTGGGTAGTAAAGAAATATAAGTAGTCAGAAGGAAAACACCCTTTCGGTCTTCCAATTTCACGACTCAGTTGGGTGCCAAGGATATGAGAATTGAAGGCGAGAGAGAGAGAGGGACGACCAACTCAAAGCTGATACACATTTACAACAGAGCAGACTGGAATACTATATTAGGAAGTGTCGTGTTTAATTCACAAAGTATCAACCGGTCCGGGAATCGAAACCACAAGCTTCAGACTTGACTTTTTTCTCTTTGTCTCAGACAAACATCACTTTCAGTTGGGTGTATGAATGTATGTAACCACAAATCAGCTTGGACATAAATCCCTCTACATAAATGTAGCGACTAGCGTGGCCAGGACCTCTGGACTGCTCGCACTCACGTTCATAGTTGATGGCTAATATATTCTTATCTCGTAAAATGTTGTGTTTGGGCGATAGGGTTGCATTGTTATACTGGAAATACTTAAATTTCATAGTATAAACGGTTCTTTTGGCCCCTGCTGCACAAAGATCTGAAAGCACAACCACCACACAGCGAGGGTGCCGAGTGGCTGTGTATGCTACAACAGAAAAAAAGGACGTCTCGATTTCTCCTGACGTCTGGCTGCTTTTTTAGGGACGTTCTGATATTTACTAGGGGTATTTGGAACTGCATTTAGACGCAATACTAACGCAATAATAATGAAGAGGTTACAAAAACGTCAAAATCCCACTTAGAAGTTTTCAACTGCGCCAGTGTGAACATCGGATAACAAGAGTGGGCTATCCAGATCGTCTGAGAAAGAGTAATGTGCTAGGCCAGAGGATAAGGAGAGTGTAGGATCTTTTTTTCAAAGAAGTCTACAAAACAGACAAATTATTGATCTACGCGGTCAACTAAAACCAGGTTCAAACGGGAACACAGTTACTGCAGGTTACAAGTGTCTCGACAAGGAGCAAGAATAATTTTACAGGAACAAGATTAATAAATTCGTTAAGTAGCAACTGATGGAAGTGACCATCAGTTGTTGGTAGTCGGATGTCTTTAGGAGGCCGATTAAATGAGAATCGAATGCATTTAGCAACGTGTTACTGACAGAAGAAAATAGAGTGAAGAGAAATCTAATGAGCATTAGAAGAGAATTAATTGATAGAAGCATCGCGACCGACATGCTAGTGGCGACTTTGACCATTGACAAATGTTTCCTTGTAAAGCAAGAAGACTGTGCTCTCAGAGTAGAAGCTTCTTCGCTAAAATATGAAGGAACAAAAGCTGTTCGTTCGGCTCGTGTGGAAGATGAGCAACGTGGCAACAAAAATACAATCTGATCTTTTAGAGATCGAAACGGCTACATACTGGTCGGTTCCGAACACTATGTGCAGCTTTCCAGCAGCACTTTCCGTGAGTGTTCGGAACAAACCGTAGATCGGAGAAGACAGGTGTACTTCAGTGTTTACTTCAATGACTACTGACACAGATATGAGTTGCAGGAAAAAAAAGCCGATTGCAGCAGATGAAATACTGGAGGTAACGAGCGCTTGCACAAGGCACAAACAGCTCGGGTTTCATAGTCTGCCTTCCGAGTGTTACAAATTCATGACAGATTTCTATGATGACCTTTTGAAAGACGTCTACTGCAGTTGGCTACTGAACGGGAGAATCCCTAGCAGTATGAGCTGGGGAGTGTTAACGTTGTTGAGAAAAGAGATCATTATGGGAGACGTAACTAACAATTGTTGTCCAATAACTCCGCTAAACACAGTATAATAGTTTAGCCAAGGTGTTAGCAAAATGGTTGGTGCTTGCCGTTAGTGATCTGGTCGAGGAAGTGCAAGAGTGTGTTATCACGAAAAGGTCCACCTTCGAAACCTGCCAACTCATGCATCATATTGATGGAACAAAACTGGCTTCAAACACGGTCCTCATCAACAGGTTTCGACTGGGTCTACAATCATTATTTCGAACGTATACTAAAATCTGGTTAGTTCGATCCTGTTTATTTTCACAAGCTGAATCGCTGCAATGTACTGCAACACCTGCACTATGGTTAAGGCTAACTTCTTAAAAAACATAAATTCAATCAGTTCGACAGGGTTGCTCCCTCTTGCCTCTCTTGTAGGTCCTGGCTGTTGATCCATTACAGGAGAAGCTAGAATAGTTGAGGGGCATAACTTTCAAACAGCAAAAGCCTTGCCAGCACATGCCAACCACGCCATCATCATGGTATCGGATAACACCGATGGTAAAGGGTTTGCTATATTTTCAAAGTTTATATGGAAAGATGGCAAGGCTTAAAATCTACTCAGACAAGTTAGAGATCTTGCGAGTTTGTAGCTCGGCTTCTGGAGAGGTATGTTCATGCCAGGGAAGGGCGTCGTGCTATGCTAGACTTACAGACCGGTTAAGCTACTTGGGGCTTGGACAGCTTTTTACGTCCAGGCGGACAAAATTTGAGATATAACAATGAGCAGGGTCGCCAGTCTTATCCAAACATGGTCTGAAAAATACTGTGAAATTCTGGCAGACGTGACAAAGTCTCACCTTGCTTGTGTTATTGTTTAGCCAGACTGTAGTGCCTAGATCCAGTTTCCACGCGATCGGTTTGGAATGTCGTGCAAGGGGCGTGTTCCGTTCATCAGGTGCTCCATCTGAAAAAAGAAAAGAGCGAAACTCTACCCTTGATATCTACGATGCCATCAGATGCTCAAACCCCCCAGATATGCGGATAACGAAATCGATAGATGTTTCTCTCCATAACGTATAGAGTTTTAACGGTGGAGAAAAGTAAATATATTCTCGCTGAATCTCTGGGTGCTGATAGAAATGGACTGCCTAGTCCGTTTCGGAGGAGTTTCGGATCGAAGTCTTCAATGGGACATTGGCAGAAGCCTTTGCTTTACATGTGCTGCGAACAGATGCTTCAGGTGCGACTTAAACTCTGCAAGTACAGAAACATATTAAATGAGGCCGTCTGAGAGGCGCGCAGAGAGATGAAATCGTTCCTCATGCTCAGTGTCTGGGCAAAGCTGATTTGCAGAGTTATGGAACAGCTGCCGTCACGTGTGGAACATATCCGGTTTATAGCGAAGTCTATCGCGAGGATTGACTCACTGACCTCTTTCTACCGGGCAGGCAAGGCAGTTTTCTTCTGTCTGGTAGTATAGTAAAAGAGTTGTGTTGATGGGATCGAAAGGTATGAGAACAGGTATCCTTCCTTTGTGATACTCTCTTCAATTTCTGACATTATTTGCGTTTTGAAGATACATAGTATTATGCTAACAAGTTTGTTGGTACCCGGTTATGAGGGCGATTTTCTCTCCAAATTTCATGCGACAAAATTGCATTTTACTCCGTGCCTATAAAATATACACGTAGAATAGAAACATATATATCCGGTATCAATTTATACATGTCTTTGCTTTTGCATTGCAAGGCTTGAGGAGCCTATTAAGACTACCGCTTTCTGTGACGTGTGCCGCTGTCTTTTTTCTGTTATTCATGAGGTTTGCATGCGTGGTTTTTCGTGTGTTTTCTGCACAAAATTTAAAGTCCATTCCGCTATTCAGCTATGGCTAAAGAATACTGCTTGTATCAGAGTAATTTGTAATATTTTGTGCTTTATTATGGGTGACAGAGCGGTGTGGTATTGATATGTACCGTACTTCATTGGACGTATCATAACGGTGGATAGTGCAAACATTTATAACGCATCATGTATAAGTGGAATATGTCAATATATTATACAGGGGATGATTGAAACTAATCTCCCAACAGCTTTGTTTCAGTTTCATTTGTTGTCTTGAATAATTTTTGAAGTAAAGATTTGACTTTTACATGCTAAAAATCCTGCGTTGCTATTGTCGACGTTCGTTTGGTAGTATTATATGGCTGTTAAGGCAGCGAGCTGGCAGAATCGTTAGCAAGCCGGGCGAAATGCTTTGCGGTATTTCGTCCGCCGCTGCGTTCTGAGTTCAAATTCCGCCGACTTTGCCTTTCATCCTTTCGGGGGTCGATTAAATAAGTACCAGTTAAGCACTGGGGTCGATATAATCGACATAATCCGTTTTTCTGTCCTTGTTTGTCCTCTCTGTGTTTAGCCCCTTGAGGGTAATAAAGAAATAAGTATTATATGGCTGTTATCTTCATTGTTACAGCCTCTCTGCCAATATGGGCTATCAGTGGATGGCAGTACATTGAAGTTTCAAAGATCCTGCAGCACATACAACAACTGCCTTGAAGCTTTCAGAAACAATTCCCTTACATGCAAAAATTGGTCCAATGGCACTGCTTGTGTTGCTTGTTGCAGAGACAACTTATGCAATAAGAATGATTTCCCTGGTAAGTGTTGTTAATTCTTTGGTTTAATCGCATCTGATTTATTTATAGAGTGGTTGTATACTGCCAACTTAACGTGACAGTCCTGTAAGGGAATAACACCACCGATGTTTAGCCCTAGGAAGCATCGACGTTTCCTGTCGGCCTTAAATGTGTCAAGGCTGACAGGAAGCGTCGATGCTTCCTAGGGCTAAACAGCGGTGGTGTAAATCCCTTACAGGACTGTCACGTTAATTTGACAGTATACAACAACCACTCTATCGCTCCACCACCGTACATATCTCTATGAGATATTTAGAACTTTAATATTTCTGATTTATTTATAGATGGATGTTCAATATGAAGATTGGATAATAGTTGATATATGACAAAATGAGTTACTGTGTACATTAACACACAAACACAAACGCACACACACACATATACTCACATATATACTATATAATATATAATATATATGCGCATGTGTATGAGTGTTGTGTGTATATCACACATATATATGTATATATATATATATATATATATATATATATACATAGATATACACACACATATATACAAATCTCTCTCTCTCTCTCTCTCTCTCTATATATATATATATATATATATACTCACACAAATACGCACACACACACATTTATATATCAAGTATGCATGCATTGCACCTTCATTGGGTTTACGACCGTTATCCATGTTGTCATGGGTTAAACGGATATACTATACAACAATTGTTTTACAGTTGAATGCCCTTCCTATCACTAATGCTTACGCGTTTTCTGGTAACGAATTTCTTATTTCGCATTTCTTCCAATGCATGGAACGATTGAATGATTTGTTGACAGGAAAAGCGCTTGCGATTTTCAGAGTACGTTTTTTAACAAAGAGTACGTTTTTTAACACACACATATATGGACATATACAGGGTTTCTTTCAGTTTATATATCTTAAATTTACAAATCAGGGTTTGATCGGCCGGAGTAGCAAACACTTGCCTAAGGTGCCACGCAGTACGACTGAATTCTTAAGTATGTGTCGAACCATTTAACCATCTGGCTATCCCTGCACCTGCATACGCATCTTTACAGATGTGTGTGCGTGTGTGTATGTATATGTATATATATATTTGAATATATATATGTTTATATATATATATATATATATATATATATATATATATATATATATATATGTACATATATATGTGTGTGTATGTATGTATGTATGTATATATGTATGTATGTATGTATGTCTATATATATATATGTACATATATATGTGTGTGTATGTATGTATGTATGTATGTATGTATGTATGTATGTATGTATGTGTATATATATATATATATATATATAAGATAATAGAGATGGAAAGATGGAAAAGTTAATAGTTAATTAATTACAAAAATATACATAGACTCTGACAGCTGTTTCGATTCGATCTTTAGAAATTAACTAGAATAATTAAAAACACTATAAAGTTCAATCTCGACAAAGGTAGCAAAAAGATATACAATTACATGATGTGTTTAGTGTACAGAGCATGGCAGCTAACTGAGTATTGTTTTATAGAAAGAACATGGTATAAACCTTATAAGGGGGGAGGTATATTTGTATTTATATTTATATTTATAACTTCTATAAATAGATATAAATTTATATTCATTTTGTTAACTCCGAAACAGCTGTCAGAGACTATGTCTATTTCTGTAATTAATAAATAATTATTAATTTGTCTATCTCTGTTTTCTTATTATTCTTAAACAATCGTATAAAACAGATTATCATATTACCTTATGGTTGAATATTAAATATAAAACTCAGCAGTTATCTTAGGTCATACACAAATGAATTCATCGGATGTTTTATTACTTAATGAGATATCTAACCTTTAATTGAATCTCTCTCTCCTCCTCCTCCTCCTCCTCCTCCTCCTCTCTCTCTCTCCCTCTCTCTCTCTCTGTATATATATATATATATATATATATATATATATATATATATATAAAGATACACACACACACACACACATATATATATATATATATATATATAAACTTACTTGGAGAAGAAGAAAATAACGCGCGGCGTTCAATCATATAATAACAATTTAATAAATAAAACATATGCATATATACATACATATATGTACATACCTACATCTATATGTATATATACATGCATATATGAGTACAGGTCACCACAAATAAACGTAGAACACAACGAGAAACGAAAACATAAAACCAAACAAGAAAACGGACTTTTTTAACAACGAAAAAACAGAGTACAAGACAAACAATACAAGGAATATTCCCCTTCATCAGCTGCCCCTGCTTCGACTCAATGCGTGTTTCATATATACATATAGATGTAGGTATGTACATATATGTATGTATGCATATGTTTTATTTATTATATATATATATATATATATATATATATATATATATATATATATGACGGGCTCCTTTCACTTTGTGTCTATCAAATCCACTACCAAGGCTAAGACACTTGCTCAATGTGCCACACAGTGGGACTGAATCCTTTGCGATTGGGAAGCAAATCTACTACACAGTAACGCCTATATATATATATATATATATATATATATATATATATATACTCAAAATAAGCAACAAGAATGACTCCGGTAATTTGGCACGATCGTTTCGTACTACATCATTTTATTAAATGTTGTAATTATTACAACAATTCTAAAATGCTGAGTACTCATCAGCCAATTAAGTACCATATTCATTTGAATCTAAATTTTTGCTGAATTTCTATATATACATACACACATATCCGTGAGTAACCCCTGCATATGCATATTACCTACACTCCAATCTCCTATGCCTAAAAGTGAAATCTAGCCAGTGACTTTCTCAACCATACAAGACCTTAAGCAGAACATATTAAAAGTAACTGGGTATAACGCATCGTACAAAGGCAGTTACAAAAGTAAACACACACTGAAAATATGCATATGCATATGAATCATATTTAAATAATATTGAAATAATCCTATATTTTCATCCATCTCTCTCGTGTAAGAATCCATAAGCCAAACAATTATGCAATTGCATATTTGTCCGTAGACTGGCTATATTAATGAAAGTATACGGTATTATAGACCGACTACAACTGATATTAGCAATTGGTTTCATACAGGGTATTAAATAACCGATGATTATATAACAACACACTGTTAAAATTATATTTCTATGTTCATAGTATATGCCACTCGGTGCATCCGTGGCACGTGTCTCATTTATAATCGCAATGTCTAAGTTTTTCTTTTATGTTCTTGAATAGGTTGGACGCATTCCTTTGAACTTCATCTGATTTATACCGTGGACGCATATTCGACTTTTAAGAAATTAACTGAAAATGAAAAGACCACAGAAAATGTATCTAGAGCTGTGAGTTAGCATGTATTTTCTTTCGATCCCTCTTTTCGTTTCTCTCTCTCTCTTTCTCTCTCTTCTCTCTCTCTCTCTCTCTTTCTCACACACATATATGTCATATAAAACGAATGTCAATCATCAACTAAATAAGGAAGAAAATACATATACTAGACAACATTATTCATTTGGTTGAAAGATAACCGCGGCTTTGATTAAGATAACTGTATTTAGTTTAAACAGTATACCAATATATGTTTTGATGTCAATATGGTATCAAAGACCTCAACAGCAGTTCACAGTCATGTTAGCACATATATTATAAATGCCGTAAAGACTAGATTCTTATATATTTCTGGACAGTTATATAGACTTGACGCATTTTTACTACTAAGTAATTTTAATGATAAAAAAAATCCGTAATTTCTCCCAAGGTTTTTCTTTCAACTGAATTCACTTATTTTCTTCTTGATTCTCTTATCTCTGTATATTCCAAATATACATTATATATAAAATAAAACTGAAGGACAACTACAATTTGCCCGAAAATTATCAACTAATACTAATTATATAATTAAAAACCAAGTGCAGCACAATGTGCTCAAACTGTTATTGCTTATTGACGTATCCAATTAATAATATAAATTCCTATGAAATCCTATTTTCTAATCTCTTTCTATGCAATCTTCACTCAAATAGTTTAATCATTTATCCGATTCTGTATCCGAATACATACTGTTTCACCAACTACACAGACTCATTTGTATCAAATTTTAGAACCTCAGTCCATAATATCCAATAAGGTTTGCTGGAGCACACTCACTTACCAACAACAATGCCTTTAAGCAGTTTTCACCTCTAATGATAACATATCAACCCGAAATTGATGTGAACCTCACCGAAGGTTCACAATTTCCGTGAATTTTATATACAAGTATATATGTATATATAAGATTTGTACTTACATGACCGCAACTCTGAGCTGAAACTTTAAATATATATATATATATATATATATATATATATATATATATATATATATATATATATATTGGAAGCACTCCGTCGGTTACGACGACGAAGGTTCCGGTTGATCCGATCAAGGGAACAGCCTGCTCGTGAAATTAACGTGTAAGTGGCTGAGCACTCCACAGACACGTGCACCCTTAACGTAGTTCTCGGGGATATTCAGCGTGACACAGAGAGTTACAAGGCCGGCCCTTTGAAATACAGGTACAACAGAAACAGGAAGTAAGAGTGAGAGTAAGTTGTGGTGAAAGAGTACAGCAGGGATCACCACCATCCCTGCCGGAGCCTCGTGGAGCTTTAGGTGTTTTCGCTCAATAAACACTCACAACGCCCGGTCTGAGAATCGAAACCGCGATCCTACGACCGCGAGTCCGCTGCCCTAACCACTGGGCCATTGCGCCTCCACATATATATATATATATGTATGTATGTATATATATATATATATATATATATATATATATATATATATATATATATATATATATATATATATATATATATATATATATATATATATATATATATATATATATATATATATATGTATATATATATATATATAGTAGAAAATGTGTTACGAAAAGAAAATATAAAATACACGTGGAAATGTAAGTGTAAAATATGAAAAATCAACGGTGTTGTTCAAACGATGAATAGCTTTGCGTAAACTATTGGTTCGTTTTGTTCTCTCACTTTATTATCATCTTATAATCATCTCATAATAATGACTTTTATGACTCGTTTTACTACCTCAGTTAATCTAAATGTATATATTTGTCGTTACCTGTCATAAATAGCCTTTTTCTATTTGCAATATGCAATATGCATTTTCGTTGATTTTTCATATTTTACCCCTATATATATATATATATATTAGCTCATACATTTGTATGTAGGTATGGAAGTATATATGGGCATTTGTAAAGACGTGAATATACCCAGACACAAACACACAGGAGACTGTTGTAAGTGTACAAGAAATAAAGAACCATGTTTGGGCTTTTGAACATCTGAGAATCAGCTCCATTTCGTTCTACTAAACCACTTCAATGTCCTATTTTTATACCTGCAGAAGATGAGACTTACACTGCCCAAGAAAAATGTCTCTCCGTCTTCTTGTCTTTAATGAAAGTTCATATGGTGACAGACCTTGACGTCATTTTTATGTCCTGGGATATCTTACGCAGAGACATGATCACGGGCAATAAATATAGCCGTCCTCTATTATTCAGTTAAATTTCTTACATTTATTAATATATATATTCAACTATTGCAGGTGGAACACGAGTTATTAACCTTGACAGGAGTATTTAAAGTTGAATATTGTAGGTAAGCAAAACATTTTATTCGTGATTTGTTTATTTTTCCTCAAAACATTCCAGTGACTTTTCCGTGTATATATTAATTACAATAAAATAACTAAATTCTGTCGTAATTAAATTTCACAAATTCACACTATTAATCAAATGTTGAATTTATGACTATTATTAAAATTATTATCATCATCATCATCATTATCATCTGCATTTTAATGTCCCTCTCCAAACTGAAGAAGGGTGTGAAATCTGAAATGTTATGTTTAATTCATATATATATATATATATATATATATATATATATATATATATATATATATATATATATATATATATATATATATATATATATATATGTATATATATATATATATATATATATATATATATATATATGTATATATATATATATATGTGTATATATATGTATATGTATGTATATGTGTATATATATATATATATATATATATATATATATCTGTACATACACACATGCAGGTGCACACACACACACACACATGCAAATCTATTTTTGTATAGACATATTTCTATTCATTTACTTGCCTCAAAAATTTGACCGCGGTCATAATGCATCGCCTTTAGTCGAATTAATCGACCCAGGACTTAAACTTTGTAAGCTTAGTGCTTATTCTATCGGTCTTTTTGACCGAACCCCTAAGTTACGGGGATGTGAACACACCATCTCGGTGTCAAGTGATGGCGGAGGATAAACACAAACAAATACACACATACATGTACACACACATATACATCTCTCTCTCTCTCTCTCTCTCTCTCTCTCTCTCTCTATATATATATATATATATATATATATATATATATATATATATATATATATATATATATATATATATATATATATATATATCAACAATCAAGGAACGGCCATAATAGGCCATTTACCCACTAGAAATAACAGCCAAAGCTTCAACCGCAAATAAAAGTCAATTCCGTAAACAGGAGAAAATTAAAAAAACATTTACCCTGTAATTTCTTATACGATGCACCGTTTCATCTGCTGTTTAATGGTAAACTAACCTGATTAAATTAAATCAAGCCAATCTTCCATAGGCCCTCAGAATCTTCAGTAAGAAATAGCCACAAGTCGGAACAGATATTTTCACGAGGCATTTCCGACCCTGCCAAGGTAATATCTGACCTAAAATTTTCAAATCATCGCACTCGCGCCAAATTTATCGGCAGCAAATAAATATAAGCCGTCGATTCCATTACAGAATTAACCAGAAAATTCATAATTAATCAATATAGGGTGGCAAAAAAAATTTTGTAGAATTTTTTTGCCACCAGCGGCCTAGTGGGAAAAAATTAAATAGTCATAGACCATTTTTAAGTTCAACATCAACAATCAAGGAACGGCCATAATAGGCCATTCACCCACTAGAAATAACAGCCAAAGCTTCAACCGCAAATAAAAGTCAATTCCGTAAACAGGAGAAAATTAAAAAAACATTTACCCTGTAATTTCTTATACGATGCACCGTTTCATCTGCTGTTTAATGGTAAACTAACCTGATTAAATTAAATCAAGCCAATCTTCCATAGGCCCTCAGAATCTTCAGTAAGAAATAGCCACAAGTCGGAACAGATATTTTCACGAGGCATTTCCGACCCTGCCAAGGTAATATCTGACCTAAAATTTTCAAATCATCGCACTCGCGGAATTGACTTTTATTTGCGGTTGAAGCTTTGGCTGTTATTTCTAGTGGGTGAATGGCCTATTATGGCCGTTCCTTGATTGTTGATGTTGAACTTAAAAATGGTCTATGACTATTTAATTTTTTCCCACTAGGCCGCTGGTGGCAAAAAATTCTACAAAATTTTTTTTGGCACCCTATATTGATTAATTATATATATATATATATATATATATATATATATATATATATATATATATATATATACATATATATATATACATACACGATGCGCCGGTTTCAGTTCCGTCTACAAAGTCTACTGCTAGTGATTTGGTCGGCCCGAGGCTATAGTAGTTTCTAACTTAGGTGCAATCGTTTATGATTTGGAGTTGGAATATAGGTGATTATATTAACACAAGTAATTAACAAGGTAATAATAGCAACCACGCTAAAAGTAAAGGAATTAGGATTAACATACATCAGCCTTGGCACATTGGCATCCATTATGGATAAATCAAATCAGCTGACTGTATTACATAACGATGAAACTTAGATTTCTCTTACGAGGATAAGATCAACATCTTGAAAACCAGTTTGATTGACGTGTACTAAAACATTCTGGTTGTCGTTGCTGCAACTAATTTTTCTTTAACTTCTATTTTAAAATCGTGTTTCAGCTCGGAGAAAAGCTCAGTGGTGTTTACTCTTTACTGTACAGTCCTCATTGGAAGTACTAAAGATCGAGTTTTGCAAAATATTTACAAAATTTTGAATACATCCCAAACATTGCGTAACTCGGGAATGAAACAAGTTAAGGTGAACTCAAAGAGTGAAAGTAAGTTGTGAGTTTCTTAACATTTCTATCGCTATCACCCATTATCATCCTTTTCGTCATTGTCGGCGTCATATTCGCTATCATAAGTAGGTATTACCATTGAAACATGACACACAGACAAACACACACACAAACACACACATCTAAGTCTTATATATTACTGAATGCTCTTCTGATGACGACTATTAAGGCAGAAACATGTTCACAGATGTCTCCAGAAAATCTGACCCTCTTATACTTAATGACATATTAATTCGTGAAAATTCTAGGTCTTCTTTATCTTTTAGACAGAGCTTGGAAGCAGTGTCCATGATTCTTTTACAGGTTCTTCGTAGAGGGTGAGGGGTCGGAAAGTCGGTGTCGCCAAACTAGAGACCCAGACCAGATACTTACATCAAAATGTTCTTTTTCATTTGTGGCACTCAAGCTGTCAGATAGCTTTGTTAAACCGGATGATGGATTAATTCTACCACACCTGAATGCCATTTGAGCACAGAACTAAATGTGCTTGGGCTGATACTGTTTCTTACAGACCTGGAAAGGAGCAAAGACAAAGTTAACCTCAGCCGTATTTGAATCTAGATCTCAGAGAGTCAAAGTATTTTCCTGACGTGCAAACAATTCTGCAAA
>NC_043023.1:8445381-8495381 GCF_006345805.1 Octopus sinensis
CAATAATAATAATAATAATAACAATAATAATAATAATTATAATAATAATAATAACGATAATAATAATAATAATAATAATAATGATAATAATAATAATAATAATAACAATAATAATAATAATAATAATAATAATAATAACAATAATAATAATAATGACTATAATAATAATAATAATGATATAAATAATGATAATAGTAATAATAATAATAATAATAATAATAATAACAATAATAATAATAATAATAATATTAATAATAACAATAATAATAATAATGATTATAATAATAATAATAATGATAATAATAATGATAATAATAATAATAATAATAATAATAATAATAATAATAATAATATAACTACTCCTCCTGCTCCTCCTCGTACTACTACTACTACTACTACTACTACTACTAACTTGATTAAAATACAATCACTTGATCACTCACCTTTACCAATATTTTACCAGTATTTACCAATATTTTACCAGTATTTTCAATTTATAAATTACACTAAAGTCTTCTCTCGTGCATATCTCATATCTACGTTTTGTATATTTTTCAGTGTTTTGTAACGAAGACACATCAACTAACAACGGTGCATTCAAGTGGCCAATGACAAAAGTAGGAACTAATGCGACGATTCGATGTCATGCAAACGTAGCAACAAGACACTGGTTCGTTTGGATTGTTTTCTCTCTTCACAAATTTTGAAGTTTTCCCTTTTTAAATTTTTCTTAGAGAATGTGACACAGTTTACTAAAAAAACACCTACAGAGATTTAGATTATAGAATTCATGTCCGTCAGTTCAAATCCCTTAACACTGGTGTTTTCCATTTTATTTAGAATGTGACATAATTTTTACTTGGTCTAACTACATCAACTAGATTATAAGAACAAATTACAAACAGATAGGCGCAGGAGTGGCTGTGTGGTAAGTAGCTTGCTTACCAAACACATAGTTCCAGGCTCAGTCCCACTGCGTGGCATCTTGGGCAAGTGTCTTCTACTATAGCCTCGGGCCGACCAAAGCCTTGTGAGTGGATTTGGTAGAGGGAAACTGAAAGAAGCCCGTCGTATATATGTATATATATATTTATATATATGTGCGTGTGCATGTTTGTGTGTGTATGTTTGTCCCCCTAGCGTTGCTTGAGAACCGATGCTGGTGTGTTTACGTCCCCGTCACTTATCGGTTCGGCAAAAGAGACCGATAGAATAAGTACTGGGCTTACAGAGAATAAGTCCCGGGGTCGATTTGCTCGACTAAAGGCGGTGCTCCAGCATGGCCACAGTCAAAGGACTGAAACAAATAAAAGATTAAAAGAGAGAGAGTAAAGAGAGATCAACGTAATTCTTGCATTCCAATGTGATTGATGAAATAAAACGATGATATTTGATAAAAAATTTTCAGTTCATCCAGAACAAGTCCATATATGACATCAAGGAAGTGTTCGCCATTTACCGGTGTGTGGCAAGAGCCAGACATGTCTCAGTGTAACAATACAGAGTGGATCACTAGAGAACTAAAGAACATCACCATCAAAGGCATTGATGAAGGTGAGTGAAAAACGGTTTCGAAATACTCTTACAGCAGATTTATTAATAGTTTCAGCATCAAGAGGAGCTGTGTATGTCTTTGTATGAGTGTTCATTACAATTACTGTATTTGTGTATGTGTATATGTTTCTGTTTAAAGTTATCTACCAAGTAGTAATACGTAGTAATTTTTCTTTGAGCTCTCATATTATGTGTTCATGTTCTCCAAAGGGGGATCAATTTGAATCCGTTACGGAAACTTTATGACAGAAGTTAATACTTAGATTTGAATTTAATATTATATCGTTACAATTTTAATGACTGTTTGTAGAATGGCCACGGAAATACAATACAGTGGAAAAACAATAGAGATAATCACTTTATAAATTTATCTCTACAGGTTTCTTTTATAGAAGTTTGAACTCCCAATCATTTCTTATGATGTTTCGTATACGAAAATCTAATTTCGTTTTCAGTAGGAATAGCTTTAGAATGTTAGTTAATAGCACTGCTAACACGGTAGAACTCACTATTGACTTATAAAGCTCTTCATGTTCTTGGTATTATATTATGGTTTCGTAACGAATTACGGCGTCCCCACAAGAAATTGAGAGAGATAATGTCGGTTCATATCTTTGTAAATACATTACGTGATGCTGATGGTTGTAAAATATTTAAATGTTCAATGATGCTGCCCACATAGTTGCGCACCATAGAATGTGAACAATTTATCACTTTCATTTATCACCGTAAAATTTTGAATATTTGGTGAGCCTTAAATGCTGAGATTTTTTCATATGGCCTTGAGGAAGTCTGAGCAATATTAAGTATTAGAACTACGACTCGTTTTTTATTTTGCCATTGGAAGAATAATTTCGTTCAGATTGACTGCTATTTCTGAAGGCTAATGTATTACAGCTCATTAGTTTTTTTGTTTTTTACTTGTTTCAGTCATGTGACTTTGGCCATGCTGGGGCACCGCCTTTAGTCGATCAAATCGACCCCAGGACTTATTTTTGTAAGCCTAGAACTTATTTTATCGGTCTCTTTTTTGCCGAACCACTAAGTTACGGGACGTAAACACACCAGCATCGGTTGTCAAGCGATGTTGGGGTTACAAACACAGACACACAACTCGCACACACATATATATATATATATATATATATATATATATATATATATATATATATATATATATATATATATATATATATATATACGACGGGCTTCTTTCAGTTTCCGTCTACCAAATCCACTCACAAGGCTTTGGTCGGCCCGAGGCTATAGTAGAAGACACTTACCTAAGGTGCCACGCAGTGGTACTGAACCCGGAACCATGTGGTTCGTAAGGAAGGTACTTACCACACTTACACATTCAAGTATGTCTCAAACTATAAACGATCCCATTTAATGCTGCAAAGTAGGAGACACTAAGGATATATAACAATGAGTATACAACTGATGAACTGAACACATTTAGCAATTTCTGCACCACATTAAGTTGGAGACGTTAATGAACTTCAAGTGATTCATTAATTGCTGTGCTTAATTTGCATCTAATATTTCGTTACAACTTCGTTTTCTCTCCCCAGACACAACATAATTTCGTCTCAAAGCAGCTGTTACAGTCACTGTTTTGTTAAACTTTTCGTTGCAGAAAATTTTGAACTTGTTTCAACAAATTTCCTAAATATTTCCGAGAAATCAGTGTATTTCAAAAAAGAAGATGTTGACTTGGTTGTAGAAGTACTAGAGAAAATGGTGCCATTGACATGGAATGTGTCCGTCAATATAACACTGAACAATGTACTTCCTAGTATCAATAATATGATAAACACACCGGAGAAGATTTTAGGCGGAGAACCATCTAAAAGAATTGTCAACAGGTAAGATTTAGATCATGTTTGTTGTTAGTGCAGTAGCAGTAGCAACTTCAGCGGTGGGCAGGGGTTGCAGCAGTGGAAGCAGTGGCGGCAGCAGCAGCGGTAGAGGCAGCAGCGGCGGAGGCAGCAGAAGCGGTGGAGGTAGCGGTGGCGTCAGCGGCGGCAGCAGCGGCGGCGGTAGAGGCAGCAGCGGCGGCGGCGGGCAGCAGCAACGGTGGAGGTAGCGGTGGCGTCAGCGGCGGCAGCAGCGGCGGTGGAGGCAGCAGCGACGGCGGTAGCAGAGGCAGCGGTGGCAGCAGCGGAGGTGGCAGCAGAGGCGGCAGCAGCGGCGGTGACAGCAGCGGCGGCGGCGGCGGTGGCAGCAGCGGCGGCAGTAGCAGCCGTGGTAGCAGCAGTGGTAGTAGTAATTGTTATTCTTGTTGTTGTTGCTGTTGTTGCTGGTGGTGGTGATGGTGTTGGTAGTGGTGGTTGTTGTTGCGGTGGCGGTGGCGATGTTGCGGAAACAGTATTAGCAATAGCAGTAACAACGACAGAAGCAACATTTGCAATAGTCATGTGAAAAAATTTTTTAATCAATATAATTAATATAATTAAACCTATATCTAATTACATATATGAAACATACTGTCAACTGAAGGTTGTTTTCTCGGTCTTCTTACAGAATGCTGGACATCATAGAAACAATCCCAGAACAGATTCCACTGGGAGAGCAGTCAGTCACAGCTTTATATTCTAATCTTGGTATTGGTGCTGCCAAAGTGGAGAAGGACACTTTCAACGGCCTCACTTATGCTGTTTCATATGGAACCAATGAAACAGAAGTAAGGACTGATGTACAATAATTTCTGTTGATTACTGTCTTATTGAATGTTTGTTCTAAACACCTAAGTTAATAAAATATATTAGGATGAAATATAATGTTTTTATAGTTACGTAAAGTAGTTATGTTACAGAGCTCGATAGAGATAGCAATTTAAGTACAAAATATAATAATATATGCAGCACACAGATTATATAACTTTGCAATAACACTACCATAATAATCCTCCTACTACAGGGACAATGTCTGAAATTTTTTGAGTGGGTAGTGTCAATTACATCGACTCCAGTACTTCAGTGATACTTATTTCCCTGAGCCAGAAACAATGAAAGGCAAAGTTAACATAGGTGAAATTTGAACATAGAAGGTAAAGACTGAAGACTGTCATCGCACCGCCTAAAGCTGACAAAGGAAAACTACATGAACAAATATAAACCACAAATAAATATGGAACAACAACAGGGACCTTCTCTTTGTGGCTGGTGACTTCAACAGGCATGTTGAACGACATGCTGGGGGCTTCCATGGCGTACATGGAGGCTACAGTTATGGTTCTCGCAATGAGGTTTTGAACTCTTCCTAAAAACGGAAATGTATCAATATAAATTTCTTTACTACCCACAAGGAGCTAAACATAGAGGAGACAAACAAGGACAGACAAACAGATTAAGTCGATTACATCGACACCAGTGCGTAACTGGTACTTAATTTATCGACCCCGAAAGGATGAAAGGCAAAGTCGACCTCGGCGGAATTTGAACTCAGAACGTAACGACAGACGAAATACCGCTAAGCATTTCGTCCGGCGCACAAACGTTTCCTCCAGCTCGCCGCCCTATATCTATATGATCTGCCTCGTGTGTGAGTGTGCGTGTGTGAGTGTGCGTGTGTGAGTGTGCGTGTGTGTTGAGCGTGTTGTGCGTGTGCCTGAGTGTGTATGATTTCTTTGTGTGTGCTTATGCTTGTGTGTGTGCATCTGTTCTGGTGATCCGCTTTCTTCCTTTTCAGTGTTTCGCCCTCTTGCGCCCGCTCATAAACACAGGCTTACACAGCAAAGTAAAAAAAAAAATTCCTTCCTCAAAACACAATATTTCCGTAAAACAACTCTCCATGGTTGAAAGCTTTTAGTAACACTATTAAAATATACGTAAAGTATAATAGCTATCTCAATATGGCTAACCACAAAGGGTGGGTGTTACTGTAGCTTTTAGCCCCAGGAGATCATCGTCTCCAGCTGGCTTTAAGCACACTATCTGTGCCCTTATGGTATTTGCAAGGGAGGTCATCCCTCTCTCGTAGGCCTAAGTGATACGCACGGACCGCAGTTTGTCGAGGTAGTTGCCTCTTGTCTACGGGCGGTAATCACCGGTTTTACGATGAAAAGGAAGACCTGTATGCAAATACTTAAGTGTTTTGTAGTAACTTCCGTCACTGATTTAAAAAAACTGTCTGCAGCAAGCATAATAAATCTCTGAACGAGATGTAAACAGTAACTGCTCGACAACGTAAATTAAAATAAAATTGTACTCCTTATACAATCGAACGAAACCAACACACGCAGAGGAAAAACAAAACCTATCAGTAGATCTTCAAGCTTCCTCAAGATTATTGTTTAAATTTTATATGGAACATCTAACAAAATACTCTCTCATCTCTCTCTCTCTCCTCTATCTCTCTCTCTCTCTCTCTCTCTCTCCTCTCTCTCTCTCTCTCACGCACACATATCCTGAACTGAAAAGAAATCTGAGATCTTTTCCTTTTGAACGGCAGTTTTCAACACAATTTCTAGTTAACTTAAACACTTTTAAAATTCGTATACTGGTAGAATGTGTCAAATAAAACATTTTTCTCTTGGCTTTCTTGAGAAAATAGTAATTGTAAGTTTAACGTAGTTTAACGCAGCAAATGATTTTAACTCAATAGAGGCTATTGATTGGTTAAAATTCGAAAATTAAACTCTTTTAGTTAAACTTACAAATTACAATTTTCTCAAGAAAGCCAAGAGAAAAAAATGTTTATTTGACACATTCTACCAGTATACGATTTTAAAGTGTTTAGTTAACTAGAAATTGTGTTGAAAACTGCCGTTCAAAATGAAAGATCCGAAATCTGTTACTTAATTTTTAAAAATCTTTTATTGAATTCAATAGAAATTTTGACACTTGACCTGTTGAAAACCTTTCGAAATCCCTGCTTACACAATTTCAAATATGTTCTTAACTACGCACAGAATAAGAGAGCAAGCTGTCCTAATCCCTATTAACATGTATTTGAAGCGACTGTCAGCCTGTATAGTGGGAGGAACATTGGATGCCAATGTATAATGTGTAACTATGTGAGTGTGTTCCTCTGTTTTTATATGTGTGTGCATTTAGTCACAAAACGTTTCGGAAGGACTACCAAATGATGAAAATGGTTCAAATGATTGAAATAGCCATAGCCTTGTACGCTGTTGTATTCATGTCACTAGGTACCCGCAAGTAAGTCAAATATTGGGACAGTAAGAAGAAAATTACTGAACACACGAATAATTAGTTGACTAAAGTTGAAACACCTCTGACTAATTGTGTATGAAGCAGTGATGGTGGGTGATAATGAGAGTTTTATCTGATATTTAACTGTAATGTTTGTAGTAATGTATTGTGGAAAAAAGTCGAAGTACAAAAGCAAAACAAGCGTATAGCATATATATTCCTCTTTTGCAGTGGATCTCGAAGCACATAATGCTATAAATGATAACACGAAAATATGGCATAAAAGATATTTTTGAATGGGAAACTCAAAAGCTACTTGTGAGGCTTCTCCTATCCAGAGGATTTTTCAATCAATATCTATGTCTTTCGAATCCTCTATTCCAAGAATAATATTTCACTTCATGTTGTCTGTGAAAAGTTTATAAAAATTTTTATGACGTCAACAAAATTCAGTCGTAGAAGTGTTTTTCTTTTAAGTATCAATTTCATTTTTTTTTTTCCATTTTCCTCCACCAGATACATCAGGACTCAGACTTACAAGTAGATGATACGATGGACTTCATTTCTTTACCAAAGAGTTTATTAAAACATATGAACTGCGAAGAACTGTTAAACCTTTCAAGGATTTCCATGGTCTGTTTGCTGGACGATAAGCTATATAGGGTATGGTACAAGAATAGAAATATTTCTTTCTCTGGTTAACCTAAAGTAGTTTGAATTCATTCATACATTTTTGATAATGGAAGAAACAATACTAATATGACACAATTACCAATGTTTATATGTATGTGCATATGTATATATGGACATGTTTGTGTGTTTGTATGAGCGCACTTCTATGCGTGTATGTGTGTGTATATGTGTGATTATGATGGCATATTACAAACATCAGGGCAGCGCTTGTTCTGAATTATGCCTCGGAGAATTTACTTTTAACGCACTTGTGTGTTGAAATCACAGTTCTTTTCAGAAAACACCACCAAAATCAAACATCGGCGTGTATTCATTTAACAAGAAAAGCATTCACAGTAACTTGGAAGATTCGGACTGCTAAGTCACTTTGACAAACCGATGATGGTTTAGCCGTACGAAAATTCGAAGTCATTGTCATATTGTTATTGTAAAAAATAATATATTTGTACTCAAAATAATATTTGTGTACTTTAAAAGCTACCATGGTTCTGAGTGTAATAAATTCTTGTAAGTGTGATTAAGAGACGGAAGCTGAAGGCGCCGGTCATAACCATATATATATACATTTTATTTATTATTTTGCACATTACTTAATCATTGATATATTATTTTCATTATATATTTAATATTTCTATTATATGTAATTTTCTAGACGGTTAATTTAATTGTTTCATTTTGAATTATGGAAGGTGTTTTTTTTTCTATTTTATATATATATTATAGATTGCGAAATTTGATTTAGTTTTCTAATTGAATTTTTCCTGTAATTTTTGCAATATGTTCCCTCAAATTACTATTATATATATATAAGTTTGCAATAATGTTCCCTCAATTACTATTATAATATATATATATAATAGTATTTGGAGGGAACATTATTGCAAACTTACAGGAAAAAATTCCTCTAGTTTCAGCTCAGAGCTGTGGCCATGCTTATGCACCGCCGTTTTGCTACACTGTTATTAATAAGAGCCTCCTCTTATATGTGGCCCTTGATGAACCATAGAGTTTGATATAGCTACCCTCATCTGAATATATGGAATCATCTAAATATTCAAAGAAATTATGTTTAATATGTGGTAGACCACTTTGGCAGTTTATTACAGCTTAATTCTACGAGGAATGGACTCGTACAAAGTATGAATTGTTTCGAAAGGAATTTTTTGTCCATTCTTCAGCTAAAAGTCTCCATTCTTGTAGTATGAGGGTAGAGGATATCGACTCTCTTACTTGTTTTTCTAAAATGCACAATAACTGTTCAATAATAATATTTGAGATCTGGGGCTGTGGTGCCAGATTAAGATGTTCAACTTCACTAGAATTCCCTCGTGCCATTCAGTAATAACTTTAGTTGTGTGAATTGGTGCATTATCATCCCGAAAGATTGCGTATCCCTCCGGAAGCAGTTACGCAACCAAAGGATGAATTTGATCAGATAAAAACATGAAGGGAAACCATCGGGTCGGCGGATTTCCAAGTTATAGCCCTCCAGATCATCCCAGATGCTCCTCCATATTTAACAGTTGGAAGAAGCCAGTCTAGGTCAAATGCTTCTTTAGGTTGTCTCCACATGTATACTCGGCCAGTGATCGGAAAAAGGGTAAAGGACGACACGTCCTTGAAAATAAATTTCCACCACTGCTCTAGGGACCCGATTCTGTGGGTTTTACTCCACTCTAAACGCTTTGCAACGTTATCTTCTGATTTCAACCTCCATGAAATCCGGCTCTTGAGCTGGACGTTGTCATTAAAATCTGCAGCAATTTTGGGAGCTGTACTTTTGTGAACGTTTCTAAAAATTCGCGTAAGAGTTCGACGGTCCCTATCTGAAAGCTTTGGTTTTCTTCTGGAGTTTTGTTTTGATAAGGGGGCTTTTCCCTCCCTATTTCTCAAAGAAAGGCTGTCATTATGGAGTACTTCTTGATACACCAAGCATTTCGGCTGTTTTCGTTACACTAGAGCCTGCCATACGAGCACCAGCAATTTAATATCTGTCATTTTAATGAATTTTAATTACCTTTTTCTTATGATATCTGAATAGAAACAGCAAATTTAGCTAAACATATTCAGCTTCATCACTAATAATAAACCAAAAAAACTAAAATAAACGCAGCTTTAACGGTTTTATAGACATTTCAAATTATGATGCTATGATGTAAGGTTTTTCCATTATTTTGTCCTACCCCTGCATATTATCAGAAGAGATGGGGTGGTTTTCCGCACATGTGTATATGTATATGCTTTGTATATATTTATAAATATATATATATGTGTGTGGGGTTAATAATGGCCCCAGTGGTTAGGGCAGGGGCGGAGGCGATCCCTGCTGTACTCTTTCGTCACAACGTTCTCTCACACTTTCTTCTGTGGTCTGCTCGCCTTAGCCGCTAGCGGGTGGCGTCATTTTAAGGCTAAACCAATGCGAAGCGCATTGTGACCATCGTGATAGTATATGAATGCTTTGTATATATTTATATATATTATATGTGTGTGTGGAGGTGCAATGGCCCAGTGGTTAGGGCAGGGGCGGAGGCGATCCCTGCTGTACTCTTTCGTCACAACGTTCTCTCACCCTTTCTTCTGTTGGTCTGCTCGCTTAGCCAGCGGGGTGGCGTCATTTGAAGGCTAAAACAATGCGAAGCGCATTGTGACCATCGTGATAGAGGAGAATTTCTTTTTGAAAATGACTTTATGGAATATATTATGAATGAATCAATTAATTAGTGGTATGGGACTCAGAACTCAGAGCCGTGCTGCTATTGCCACTGCACAGAAATAAATATTGCAATTTGTAATTAAAGCTTGTTTATCCCATGTCTTTGTCGTATGTGTGTGTGTATGTGTGCATATACATACATACATAGGCGCAGGAGTGGCTGTGTGGTAAGTAGCTTGCTAACCTCTGACGTGTTCGGACGTGTTTTTTGTGCTGCTTCGAATGTCATGTGTTGCCACGTGAAATATTGAACTTTTTGACGACAGGTAGGACGTTTTGTATATTCTTAGGGGCTTAGTGAGGTTTATTGCTTGCCTTTAATGCTTTTTAACATTAATGTTATTTAGCATTAATATTATTTTTGCGGGTAATAAACTTCACTTTGCTTCAGATATATTTTTTCTGCCTGTTGTCGTGTTTAAAGTCTCACTTTTTAGTGAGAATTGTGTTTTTTGAGGAGGCGTAGCCCCTCCTCAAAATATTTTGATTCATTTTGGATTACCTATTGATTCACTTGTGGATTACCAGGAGGCACCAGGGACATTCGTGGACTGTGTTTGCAAGTACCAGAATAACCAAGGATTGCCGTGACGCTTGGCCAGGACTACCTTTTCGGCCAAAAAAAAAAAAAAATTCCTTTCCATATTTGAACTCTCATTCTTCTAGCTATCCTTTATTTGAACTCTGAACTGTATTTTTACCGTAATTCTTCGTTTCTATTTTGTTTTCTCTTCCAACTTTCTATCGCATTTGTGTTTTCTCCTTTTGAACTGTTGTTACATTTTATTTCTAAAAATGGCAAAAGAATTAATTGTGTGGGAGCTGGAAGCTCCCAAAAAGTACCTAAAACAGCTGGAGGATAAGACCGTGGTACTGAGGACTTATTCAAAGTCGCTCAACACCATCACGGTCTTTCCGAAGGCAAAAATAATTGAAGAACTGGCAGAATATATGCCAGCCGTAAAATACATTACATGGGGAGCCAAATACGCAACGGTTTGGTTGCTGTTTGACACCCCAAAAACTGCTTGCGATTTTGCAAGCAAGCCCATTGAGGGCAAAGAAATCTTGTTTCTCCCTAGTTACAAGGGAGAAAAATTAACAAGATTATGGGTCTGCGGCCTGCCACCCGGCATTGAACCCGAGTGGATAGAAGACTCTATCCGCCGGGGTCTGGGTGGCAGTAACGCAAAAACCCTAAATGTTAGGATACAACCTGCGGCTGATTGGGAGGGGTCAAAAGCTACTGTGACCCTATGGACCCAGTCAGCCAAGAGTCTGGTTTTGCCGGACTTTTTGAGGATGGCCGGGTCCAAGTATCCGGTGATGCTTGAGGGACGCCCCCACCAAGTGTCACCTGTGTTTGGAGACCGGCCACATCAAGAAGAGCTGCCCCAGGGACCAGAGTAGGATCCTGGAGCGGCTGATATTGGAGCCTCTCCCTGCCTTTTCAATGGAGGGAGAGAAACAAAATGAGGAGGGGGAAAAACCTCCTCCAAAAGAAAAAGAAAGGTGGGGAGCAATGGCGACCCACCAAGGGACCTGAAAGCTGCGGGAGAGGAGAACCCGGTGCGTACAGCTCCGGAACCTCAGCCTCCCGTGGCCCAGGGCCAGAAGAAAAAGAAAAAAAGGAGAAACGGTACGCCGCCGGCGGATTGTAACACGCAGACGGCGTTTCCCGAGTATCCCGGGTCCTCTCAGGCGGGTGTGCCGCCTGAGGGACAATTTGTGGAAGACTGTGTGCTCCTCTTTTTTAGAGGAGAAACGGTGGAAAGCACCGTGCGCAAAGTGAGAAAGAGAGGACGTTGGGAGGGACTCCGGTCCTGTACGGAGGACCCCGAGTGGCCTTCGCAGTTGACTGCGGAGGTCGTTGGAAGGGGTGATCTACGCAGGATCGTGGGTTCCTTCCCAGCGGACTCTTTCAAGATTATACCTCTGGACACCGGCCTGACCAGTGATTATTGCCTCGATGAGGCAAGAGCGATGGTCGGCCGGGTTACACAGGCTTTGTGAACATTTTTGTAACATGTTGAAGAGGGGGTTCATTGCCTCCTCTAAAATTTGTAAATTGTAAATTGTTGTACTGTATGTTAATATTGAACAATGTTTTAGAGAAGCGAAAGTCGGCGGGCGCTTTTGTCTTCTCCCATCACCATCTTCATCCATCACCATCATTCATTAATGTCCTTGTCCAACCCGTAGCTACTCTGTGTGCTGCCCTAGTGACAAAATTTTTGAAATAAAGTAGCTTGCTAACACACATGCGCAGTTAGTCAGTTGCTTCCTGTTGAGCCAGAGTGGACGTGAGTAACAAGCTCCGTCCAATTATAGAAAAAAAGACCAAAAACGGAAAGTTGTCGAGGTGAGTGATTTTGTTTATTGTGAGTTGGGCATAATTTATTACGTGCCAATTATTATTTCAGTAAGTTGTGTCCAACTCTGAGACAATTTCGCCTGCTCTAGGCGGCTGCCGTTTTTGTGTTTATTGAAAAAAAACAGTGGAGGGGCGTATCCCCAGGAACCCAATACAGTTACTGTGCTGTGTTTGGGTTTGTTGAATTTATTCCCTTGTCAGAGTACTTCGCAAGAAAATTATAAAAATAAGCCACTATTGGATAACCTTTCGGACCCATTTTTGTGGACGTTGTGTTACAGTTGCAGCGTTCCAGGTTCAACTCAGGCCGGGAGTACCGTAAGGCCAGAAGATTTTTGCTGTGTTTTTTCTGTTTATTAACTTTCTTTTGAACTTCATTTAACTCCCCCTTTTGTTTTATTTGTTTATTGCAACTTTCCGTTGATTTCTTCCTTTCTGTTGTGCTTTCTCCTTTTTGTTTTTTCAAAAATCTATCAAATTTTATTTGGACTTTTGAACTTTTTTCTTCTCGCTTTTTAAGTTTAATTTGAATATATGTAAAAAAAAAAAAATCATGGCAATGAAAAATAACAAAATTTTGGAATGGGAGATCATACCGCTTAAAAAGTGGTTAAAAGACCGTGAAGATAGGACGGTGGTGTTGAGAACCTACTCCAAGGCACTCGACACCATCGCCCTATTCGAAAAGACGGCAATTGAAAAGGAGTTGGCAGAGTATTTGCCAACAATTAAATTCATTTCCAGGGGCGTCAAATATGCAACGGTGTGGTTGCTATTTGACACCCCTGAAGAGGCTTGCAAATTTGCTAGCAAACCCCTGGAGGGTAAGGAAATTTTATTCCTGCCCACGTACCAAAAAAAGAAATTGACGAAAGCTTGGATTTGCGAGCTGCCACCCGGGATAGAACCCGAGTGGATAGAGGAGACTATCCGCCGGGGTCTGGGTAGCAGCGAAACTAAGCTCCTTAATGTAAAAGTTCTTCCTGCGGCTGCTTGGGTTGGGTCAAAAGCAATTTTGACCCTTTGGACCCAATCAGCCAATCTGGTTCTTCCAGATTTTTTGAAAATGGCCGGGTGCAGGTACCCGGTGATGCTTGAGGGTCGCCCCCCTAAGTGTCATCGGTGCTTGGAGTCCGGCCACATAAAGAAGAACTGTCCCCGGGAACAAATAGGATCCCGGAACAGTTAAGTGAAACCCCTGTAGAAGAGGGAATGATAGCGGCCGAGGAAGCAGAGGACTCCTCAAACAGAAGCCGAAAGAGGAAGGTGAGCAACAATGGGTGCTCACCAAAGGATACTAGGGATGAGGAGGGAAAGGCGAATCTTCCGGCCACGGAGGAGACGCACACTCCCTCAGTTGAACAGAAAAAAAAGAAAAAGAGGAAGAGAAACGGGACATTACCGGCTGTCGGTGACATAGCACCGGAATGTCCCGGAACTACGTCGGTTGGGGTTGTGCCACCGACAGGAGAAGAAATACCGTTGGCGGGAACTGTGCCGCCAACGAAAGAATTGAACGTATTGATCCTCTTCTATAGAGGCGGAGAAATTGAAAAGGTGATGGAAAAGCACCACAAGGGAGCACCTTTAGCCTTCACACAGACCCCGAATGGCCTCCGCAGGTAGCTGTGGAGGTTTCGGCGTTCGACGTGACGCTTGGGCTGAAGGAGCTCAATGAAGATTATAGCTTGGTCCCGGGCGACGCTAACTCAGAACTCGATTACGTTCTGAGGGAGGCATGGTGGATGGTGGAGGGCGCAGGCACAAGTTATTTCGAGGACGAGTCAAATTGTGATACGACTTGAGGGGCCCCGACCAAGAGATGGCGCATTCCTAAGGGAAGTGTAAGCCAGGTCTGGGAGGAGGGGCTTTGTGTATTGTATTTATATATGTAATTATTGAACTATGTTGTAATTAGTAATGGACTGCTAAGTCCAAAAATTGAAAAAATTGTAAGAGGTTTAATACCTCGTTTTGTGTTTTTCTTTAAAAAGAACAATGTTTTAGAGAAGCAGAAGTCGACGGGCGCTTTTTGTCTTCTCCCATCCCCATCATCTTTCTTTCATTATCATTCACTTCATTAATGTCCTCGTCCAGCCCGCAAAGCTAACTTACTCTATGTACTGCCTTTATGGCAAATGTTTCGAAATAAAGTAGCTTTCTTACCAACCACATGGTTCCGGGTTCAGTCTCACAGCGTGGCACCTTGGGCAAGTATCTTCTACTATAGCCTCGGGCCGACCAAAGCCTTGTGTGTGGATTTGGTAGACGGAAACTGAAAGAAGCCCGTCGTATGTATGTATATATATATGTGAGTGTGCGTGTATGTTTGTGTGTCTGTGTTTGCCCCCTTAGCATTGCTTGACAACCGATGCTGGTGTGTTTATGTCCCCGTTACTTAGCGGTTCGGCTAAAGAGACCGATACAATAAGTACTGGGCTTACAAAGAATATGTCCCGGGGTTGAGTTGCTCGACTAAAGGCGGTGCTCCAGCATGGCCGCAGTCAAATGACTGAAACAAGGAAAAAAAATACATACATACAAATATGTGTGTATGTACAGGCATTTATGGGCATAAGAAAATAAGACGCATCAAATACATTACATACATCAAATACAAAATATGTATATATTTATACATGCCAAACGAGAGAAAGCAAAAGGTGGGAGCTCTCAGATGATTACTATATCGTCTGAAAGAATTAAACACTTTTCTCACCATGTATATATATATATATATATATATATATATATATATATATATATCACTGTGATCACCGTGACCGACCAGGCTATCAGATGTTGCTACTCATCGCTGGTCACGATGCGCTTCGCATTGTTTTAGCCTTCAAATGACGCCACCCCGCTGGCTAAGCGAGCAGACCAACAGAAGAGAGAGTGAGAGAAAGTTGTGACGAAAGAGTACAGCAGGGATCGCCTCCGCTCCTGCCCTAACCACTGGGCCATTGCACCTCCACACACACACACATATATGTATATATATATATATATACAAAGCATATACACATACATACATACATACACACACACACACACATATATATATATATATATATATATATATATATATATATATATATATATATATATATATATATATATATATATATATATATATATATATACTTTATTTTAAGCAGCAGAAAATTCAACAAAATCTGTTACTCTGAGTTTCTCGTTGCCGTTCATCAGACAGTTTTTGCTAGAATGGAACATATATATTAATTCAATCTATACTCTTACAAACGCTACACCTTTAAAAAGAAATGGACTTGTTTGATTGGCCCTTTAGAAAAAACGGTCAATCTTCGAGCGATAAACAAAAAGGTCAAAAATATATGTATATATATATAAAAAAACTTATAAAAATTATAAAATTATAAAATCCGAGGAAAAAACCGAGGAAAAAACCTATTGCCGTTAATGAAGACAGTACAAATTAATGCATAGAAATTAAACCTGTTATAAATACTGCAATACATATTTATATTAAAATCCACATATATATATCAACATACACAAAAGGATGCGCGTAAACGCCATACATACATATACAGACGTATGAATATGAATCTAAATTATACACATAAAAGCATGTGTACATATATTCACGCAAACCGTCTCGCACGCAAGCTAAAATTCATCTATGTAGCAATTCTCATATACTGAGCAAGGAGGGGGAACGAAAGAAAGGGAAAGAGAGAAAAAGGAACGAAAGAGGGGTGGGGGGGAACTTGTAGCGATGTTATTGGCATCTATAGAGGCCAGTATACATACACAAGTTTGAATTGATACATATACATACCGTCGTGTGTATGCGTGCTTAAGCACAAGCATACTTTCACTTACACATACACAGATACGCATGCTTACAAATACATATGCTTTGCTATACACAAACTTATATAAACATTCTAAATTTGACAACATTGCTTTTAAAAAAAATGGGTGCATTAATAAAAATATATACGAAAGACATATAAAATAAAATATAACATCCTATTTTGGGTCATTTATAAATAATCAAGGTAATATAAATAATCAAGGTAATCCTATGCAATACAATAACATGAAAACAAAGTTTGTAGGTTTTTCCTAATATATATGTAGAAACAATAAGACTTTGCTATAGATCCGTCGTAGCGCTTAAGAGTCAAAATCAAAATCAAAAATCAAAATACAAAATATATACTCTATCCATATGGTATATTTATATTCGACATTTTAAATTTAGCCGCGTGCCTACATAAGTTCATTAACTCACTTCTTTGATTCAAAGAATTATTGTCTTTGAATAATATGTGCATTTTTTCTAATAAGCAAAGCTTGCACTTGAAATTATATTTGTAAGCTCCATGCCTGTATGGTGCCGCCCTGTCCAGAATGCTCCATGTCACGTTGAAAGGTGGGGCTTCCTTTTCTTTTAGTTCCCAGACATATTTTGCTAGGCTGGTTTTCTTCCTATTCTCTGGGTATTTAAAAGAATTCTTATGAGAATAAAATCTTGTTTTAAATGAATTTTCTGAAGCCCCTGTGTATGTCTTGTATTCCGATGAGCCTTCCACTTGCACCTTGGCTCTATAAACTACTCCTTTCACTAGACATTTCCCTTCTAACGGACAGGAGCTTTCGTTTTTGCAATTACATTTCTTAATGGGCTCGGCACCATGTCTAATCTCAATTAGCTTCCTATTATGTTGGCTAATATAAGAGGCAAAATTTCTGCAACAAGAATAGCTAACCTTCAGGGTTCTTCTATTAAATATTCTGTAGAATTTATGAGCCTGCTTAAAATGCTTAGAGACTAATCTCAAAAATTCCTTACCTATATTAGTCTTTACGGCCAAATTGAAAGCCGGGTTGAACCACAAAACTTTCCTGGTCCTAGTTCTTCGTGCAGCATTATTATTAGCATTAAGCTGGTTGAACTGGATCTTCTCCGAGAATCCACTATTCTTTAATGCGCTATCGTAATAAGGTGCAGCATTATGGAATGCTGCCTCGTCCGAAGAAATTGAAGATATTCTTCTACCTACATTGCTGACTAAGTTGCTAAGGATAACTGGTGGATGGTTCGAATCTTTGCTAATATACGATAGCTTTTCATTGGGCTTACGGAAAGGTTTAAATCTATCCGATCTTACATTAAAATTTACGTCTAAAAAATCTACACTATTCAGGTTAGTATCTATCGTAATCCGTAAGCCCATCCTTTGAAAGAAAGCTATAAGGTCCTTCCTAAGTCTATCTGATTCATGGCCGTTTAGATTATGCGTGGCTATAAGGCCGTCATCCCTATATAGACCTGCATCTATAAATGGGAATTCTATTTTTAGATTATGGAGAATAAAGGCTCCTATGAGCATACATAATTCAGCCCCGTCGTACATCGAAAAGAGAATCCTCAGTCTTCTTAATCCAGGTGGAATCCTCGAAAAACAGAAGCGATTTCCTCGCATGCATAATAATTTCAATTTCCGAGCTATCGATGTTGACATACTGCTTGGCGAAGTCCAATGCCCTTAGGAGCAACGTCCTAGATATCGACGGGTAAAAGTCAATAATGTCGAATTGTGTGAAACTACAATTATTCTTATAGCTAATACCTTTAAACCACTCTATAACTGACTTACTATTCTTCCAAATTCTCAAGTCTACTTCACTATCTAACTTAACTAAAATACGGTCCAAAATATTTTTGCTAATAATTCCTATCTCAGTTTTAGCCGGATTTATCAACCTACATTTATATATATATATATATATATATATATATATATATATATATATATATATATATATATATATATATTCGCAAGCGTTATCTTCAGCGGGTTTAGCCACCAAATTCCTCTCACAGTATTCTTGTCAACCAGAATCTGTTGTAGAAATCACTTATCCCATGGTGAATGTCCAAGGACGTTGAACACAGGTAATGATATTTCTGTGACGGTGATAACCAAGAGACCTTCTTAAGTACACAGTCATACCAGCAACTTTTATTGTTAACTGTTTGGATGTAAAACCGAATTATCCATTTCTTAAAGCCAGGACAACCCTCAGCTGTGAATTTCCATCTAATATATATTGTGTTGATCTGTTGTACTGACTGAAGTGATGATATGATTTAATGATGTCGAAGTACAACAACTCTGGTTTCATGCTTTAACGATGTATTTAATAAACTTTTCTATGAAACTAAATACTTTATCTAACGGCTTCTCTTTACAGGTACAACACAAATCTAATACCAAAGCAAATACTAAAATTAACAGCCATATTTTTGCTGTAAATATTCCTAACGTTCATGAACCAGTTACCAATCTTGATGAACCAATTAGAATATCACTGCATGTAACAGATCCGGTAATAAATATCTATTTATTATTGCTGTTGTTGTTCTCGTGGTTTCTTGTCATTTCAAGGTCATACTTAATTTCTCATTATTGCTTTCATTGATTGCGGCTGTGTATTTTAAATTTGGTTAATTTCTTTGGGATTTCGTTGACAGTTGTTGTTGTTGTTGCTCTTCTTTATCTTGTTCTTGTTGTTTACCTTCATGCCATGCTTGACCTTGTAGACCTATTATAAAACACATTACAATCGTGAACATCACGATATTTAGTTCATTTAACATTTCTAGAACTACACTAACTAATCTTTTCTGTCATTGTTATAGTGATGCAATATAAATTAGGAGAATATGCATAGATATATATATATATATATATACGCTCACAGTGTCAGTAATAATTAAACATTTATAAACTTAGTTTAGTAAAGATTCATTATATGTATTTTAATTATTTGATTAAAACATCAGAATTTATATTTTTTCCAGAATGCCATCAACCCCCAATGTGTCTACTGGGATGAATCCTCTGAACATTGGTCGACAAAAGGCTGTAATATGTCCCGCTATGTACCTGGGAAGAAAGTATTTTGTTCCTGTAACCATCTTACAAGCTTTGCTATACTAATGGTTGGTAACATTATGGCGTGTTGTTAACTGCCTGTAAATTGGCAATTGTGTCTATGGATAAATAATTTCAACGCCTATTAAATTTCATGTTGGTGGATATTTCAGTAAATATGTGACATTGATATTTTGTAATAAGTCACTGTTGTTCTTGCTGCTACGGCTGTTGTTTATTTCTTTAAACTCACGATGGGGTCCGTTTGGTGCACCAAGTCGCCATCCTCAATAAAATGCGTGAGATTTCTTCCAACACGGATGGGAAGGACAGAAACAGTCATCTCTCCTGGAATTAATATCTATTGCTTCGAAACTCTCAGACTGTTACTCTAAGTGATAGATATTTAATAGCACAATAAACATGTTTGCAGCTTAGAATTTTAATCATTGGTCGTTTCATGATTCTCTTACAAGATCTCTCCTCTCATTTAACTGACAATTTGTGTCAATAATCCACATGTATCCAATATTTATCAGTTTTTACAACACTCCTATTAACCATAAAAACCACATCCCTATATATTATACATATTTTAGCCTAAGCGAAGAGTTGAACTCACCCAATATGTTAGTACACTCCATACTGGTTCTATTATCACCTGACATCACAATGACGGAGATTAAATAATCAGGTCACGGATGTTGTTTCTATCATTATCAGTGTTTTCAGGAACACTACTGATTCAACTCGTCTTTATTACTGTTTTCGTTTCTATTGTTTTTATTACCAAAATAATTCCAATTTCACATTTTAAATGTATCTAGTTAATTATTCATCTCATATTTCACGTCGTACATCGGTCCTCAGTTAACAGATCGTTTCAGTGATGCACCTTGAATTAGTTGTACTGATAACATAAGATACACGTTCAGTGAATTTGAACTCAAGGTTTAAACGCTGATGGTATATTCTACCTGGAATATACCCGTCGTTACGTTGTGAGTTCAAATTCCGCCGAGGTCGACTTTGCCTTTCATCCTTTCGGGGTCGATTAAATAAGTACCAGTTACGCACTGGGGTCGATATAATCGACTTAATAACTATGTCTGTCCTTGTTTGTCCCCTCTGTGTTTAGCCCCTTTGAGTAATAAAGAAATAGGTATTTCGTCTGTCGTTACGTTCTGAGTTCAAATTCCGCCGAGGTCAACTTTGCCTTTCATCCTTTCGGGGTCGATTAAATAAGCACCAGTTACGCACTGGGTCGATATAATCGACTTAATAACTATGTCTGTCCTTATTTGTCCCCTCTGTGTTTAGCCGCTTGTGGGTAATAAAGAAATAGGTATATTCTACCTGGACTCAGATGTCGCTTACATACATTATATATATAGTAGTGCTTCATATTGTAATTAAGTATCATGTTACATGTAATAGGAGATGGTCCCGCCTATATGAACACTCATAATTTATATAAGTAATGACTTAGCATATAAGAAAGGAAGAGAAGGAGGGAATAATACGTTGTTGTTTGTTTCTATTGCAGGATGTCTACCAGAATGTAAAGAATAGTCAACTCTTGTCTATTCTTTCTAACATTGGTTCCGGAATATCATTTGTCTGTCTCATTCTGACAGTAATAATTCATGTTTATTCAAAGTAAGCATTTCAATTTCTATTTCCTTTTATAAACTATTCAAATGCATTAAGACAGTGTCCATCAGTTAGTGGGTCTCTCGCACATTGGTAAGCATGACGTGGTTGATGTCTGCGGGAAAATCATGGATGTGAAGAGAATTCCAAGGTCAACAACTACACTATAAGAGTAAAAACAATAACCAGAATTGCATGTGATTTCTCATTTCTAACCGGAAGATAGATGGGGAAACCTAGACCACTGTAAAGAAATTAGACTCATTCCCAAGGTTTTCTATTACTTTACAAAAAGAAAACGTCTACCTTTTCATATATCATCTCACTAATCTATGTACTGTGTTCGACTCACATTTGTTAATTAGTTATAAAAAATAACAATGGAAATACCATCAAACATAATAACCTATACAGCTGTTCAGAAAGTCATATTTAACAGCAGACAGAGTGCCACAGATGTGGTCAGTCCCTCCGGCAGAGGAAGCGCTCCAAATTGGTCAGCCACGAAACAGGGCACGGCACAACTGTCAGGCGGTAGGTGATAACAGAAGCTATGTACATCTGTGTCGCCTCCGCCCGTCCTAGCAGAGATAACGCCTTTCCAGACGAGGTCCGGATTAAGGCAGTCATCTTGTTTGTGATGTCACAACAATTCTTCTCTATCTGAAGGTCAGGAAACAGGCCCCTAGCGTTTTAACAGGATCTTCCGTTCAACTTGCCGCTCCAGGTGCCGAGTTGCAAGCCGAGTGACTTATTGTGGTTTATTTCTGCTCATGCCACCGTTTCGTATCGTTTGATGGCGTTTCCTACACAAGGTAGCTGCCATTTATCAGACACGATTATGGAGATGCCACCCGCATAAGCGGTAGGCGTTCTTCTACAACTCAGATTACGCGGAATGTCCCTAAAGTCTCCATCCTTCGCAGTAATGGCTCAAGAGCCAGCACATTCAAAAGCTGAGACAGGGGACATCCCTAGCGAACCAATCGCCTGATGTTGAACATTTAGAGAAGAAACCGTTCATCCATACGAGAGACTGGATGTTGACCATAGAAGCTATCCAGCCGCGGAAAGTTAATTTTATCCTACTTGGAAAAAAGCTATCCAGCCGCGGAAAGTTAATTTTATCCTCTCTGGAAAAAAAACAGTGCTGCCACCACCCAGGCGATATCTATCTCTGGTGGTACTTTTTATCCGGGACGTTCTTCGCCCCATATATGAAGGCAGAGCTACCACCTCATTTGTTTTTAAGGTCTGTATAGAGTTCTGACGAACTTTCTCCTCAATCACAAAATGTACCTCTACTAAGGCAAAATTTTTGCCTCGACCCACCTATGCGACATCCTTCCATAAAGGCCCAAGGCATTTCTCAATTTTCTCCTTGGGTAAATTTTCATTCTTTAGTTTTCTGCATTATACCATTTGTGAACAATTGTTTTGCTCCTCGTTTCTATGGTAATGTCACTCGGTGGGCCAATGTTCGCATCGCCCGTTTACCGTCAACATTCCATAATATGTCTGGTACTCAGACCGTGGAATGTTTTCTTGGTGTACCGCGACCGCTGCCGCAAAATCTCTGGCAGCTATACTTGCCGCACTTGTTTTGGGATTTTTTTTTAGATACAGCCATTCGTTCTTTAATAATTTCAACTGTCGTTTTTTTCCGTAAGAGAAAAATACAACAAATATTTTTTCCAAATGAATTCTCTCTGAAGAAAATTTAAATCAATTTTTCTCCTGCGAGAGAGACAATTTTTCACATCCACCCCCGGTCGAGTGAGGACAGTTAAAAAAAACAAAGACCTATAAACAAGCTACAAACAAGCTGTAAGCAAATTCATGAAACTAATCACACAGGTTTAAATATTTCCCCCGTCGGCGGAAAGCACACAATTTCAGCAAAAGCCTGCTAAGCAGACAACAGTTCTTAACAAACACGCAGTAACAAGTAATCACAACAATATCTTCACGGTCCTATTAGCGTTGAAAAACAAAACTTCTCTAGAAATTGGCGCATATGACACCTCTTATCAGACTGTTCTGCGCATGCTCATTTATACTAACTAGTATTGTTCACTTAGCCAATCACGGGGTGTACAGATTCCCCATACAACAATAAACTAAATAATAATCAAACTAGCTTCTAAGAATGTATTCTACACACAGATTGGTCAAGCAGATGTCCTTAAACTTTTAGCGATAGCTGGCTTACAACTCTCTCCGTGGAGAGTTAAAGAAATTATCCAGTCGCTGATGAAATCCCAACATAAAATTGAAACTAGTCCGGCTGATTCTTACTTTTATTGCTACAAAGATATTGTAATGTAATTCCTACAACTGTACATCGAATGTATCACCGAATGAAACCTACAAATATAATATAGCATTGCTACGAATGTACCAACAATGTATATTATGTGTGTACAGCATCGCGTCCTACGTTTAATGTAACATGTACAGATACCTGACTTGTTCTGTGAATATAAAGAACTACCATCATAAACAACCAAACCTTCCCAGTCAGCACAATAAACAATAGACATAATGTTTTATATCTCATACAGATCATTATACACAGCTATTTTACACATGTCTCTCTTTACTCTCTTACTCTTTTACTTGTTTCAGTCATTTGTGCGGCAATGCTGGAGCACCGCCTTTAATCGAGCAACTCGACTCCGGGACTTATTCTTTTGTAAGCCCTGTACTTATTCTATCGGTCTCTTTTGCCGAACCGCTAAGTAACGGGGACATAAACACACCAGCATCGGTTGTCAAGCAATGCTAGGGGGACAAACACAGACACACAAACACACACACGCATATATACATATACATATATACGACGGGCTTCTTTTCAGTTTCCGTCTACCAAATCCACTCACAAGGCTTTAATCGGCCCGAGGATATAGTAGAAGACACTTGCCCAAGGTGCCACGCAGTGGGACTGAACCCGGAACCATGTGGTTGGTAAACAAGCTACTTACCACACAGTCACTCCTGCGCCTATACAAATAGGCGTCTCCTGCGTCTATATACAAATTCTAAATAAATATTTCATATATCATTTATATTTCGAATGACTATCACCAATATACACAGTTGTAATTAACTTTCGATGCATTGAGCAATTTCTTTTAGGTTTATGTTAATTAAATACAATATTATTATTTCTTTTTTTTTTTTCATTATCTCAGAACCCTATGGAAAGTAATGGCTTCAAAGATTTTAGTAAATTTGTGCATTTCTTTAGCTGCCACTTATCTTACCTTTCTTGCTGGGTTCAAAGCATATAGCACAGAAATAACAGCTGTTTGTAAGGTAAGTGAAAACACATTTAAACCAGTACATATTTTGTTTTATATAAAAAAATTATGAAAAAACGTCTACAAGCTGAAATAAATTTCATTCAGTAAAAGTCCATGCTGTAGCTATTTCCAAAGTCTTCTAACATTTCTATAAATATTACATTTGACCAGTGAGGGAGCGTGGATAGGTGCTTTCGGGTTTTCGACGCACCATCGTGAGGACCTGAGTTCGATACCTTAGGCCAGACACTTTTTCACGCTACTAGAATCCATACAGCTAGAAAATAATGAGTGCTACCTGTATTTTAATAGGGTCAGCTTTGTCACATTCTGTGTTACGCTGAATTTTCTTGACAACTACATTAATGGAAGCGATTCCGGGCGGATTGGCATCAAAAGGGTTAATCGGATCGACAAAACCCCTCATCGCCATAACCGACGGTGAACCTTTTCTCATTTGACCATGATTAATTGTCAGATGATAACATTATGATCAGAAATACCAAGTAATAAGTGATCAATTTTTAATTGGTGTAATCGTATTTTTGTAAGACATCTTCTGCGTCTCCTAGTGACTTTATATAAAATGTTTTGCTCCCTCCATATGTCTATGCTCGCTTCCTGATCATTTAAAAAAAACTTTTATGATCAAAAATACCAAGTGGTCGATTCTTAATTCGTATTTTTGTAATTGTAATTTTGAATTGTGATTTTGTAAAACATCTTGCAAACCTCCTCTCGCCTTTATATAAAAAACATAGCTCACCCCACATGTCTATACTAGTTTCCTCTTCAACATTCATTCAATTTTATTCTATCTCCTCATCTAATCAGCCATTTTTAGGAAGAGGCAAATGAGTCGATATTTGATTAGTACTTTGATGTATGGATGCCCATGAGGGATGAAATATAAAGTTGAAACCTGTCTTCCCTCCGAAGTCGATAAGTTAAGGTAACAATCGAGTAATGAGATCGATAGTATAGACTAACATCGCTCTCTCTTTCTCTCTCAAACTTGCGCAACTTGCCACGGAATCGTTAGCGCGCCGGACAAAAGGCTTAGCTGCATTTCGTCTGTCTTTACATTCTGTGCTCCAATTCCACCTCTCAAATTTCGTGATCAATAACATAAGTACCAGCTTAGTACTTTGGTCAATGTAATCGACTAACCTATTCACCAAAATTTCAAATCTTGTGCCAATAAAATAAAGAATTATTATTATTATTATTATTATTATTATTATTATTATGATCATCGTCATCATCATCACCATTATCATCATCATCATCATTATTATTATTATTATTATTGAGTGAGAGAACAGCGCATGCTGGGGTAAAATATACGAAACCCAATATACCCATCATGGCTACCCGTCTGATATATGTACACCACGCACATGCATCACATGCGACATGATGATCTCGTATCAAGATAAACAGCACATGACCTTGCAGGTGGGGCCCAGTTAGAATTTTCTTCTGGTCGAGTAACGCATCTCGCTCAAAAGTTCCCTAAATAAGGGTTGTTTTAGGATGTTGAACGAACCACCCATGATTCCAGAGGTGAATTATTCAAACCCCAAAGAATTCCTCTCAACACATGGCTCTGATGTTCCCCCTCACTACTTCTGCTCGTGGTCAGAGATGCACATATCGTCAACCACCAAGATAACTGGTCAACTGGTTAAGGTCAAACAACTGACAAGCAAATCTGTGGTATTGAGCAGAATATTTGCTGAAGCCCATCTTTTATACCAAGACATAACAATGTACATGATAACACTTCCAATCAGTTAAGATCAGAAGCCATGAGATCCGCTGCCTGGTACTGCATTAGGGCATTATTATTATTATCATTATTATTATTATTATTATTATTATTATTATTATTATTATTATTATTATTATTATCATTATTATTATTATTATTATTATTATTATTATTATTATTATCTATTATTATTATTATTATTATTATTATTATTATTATTATTATTGTGATTATTATTATTGTGATTATTATTATTATTATTATTATTAATATTATTATTATTGTGATTATTATTATTATTATTATTAATATTATTATTATTGTGATTATTATTATTATTATTATTATTATTGTGATTATTATTATTATTATTAATATTATTATTATTGTGATTATTATTATTATTATTATTGTTATTAATATTATTATTATTGTGATTATTATTATTATTATTATTATTATTATTATTGTGATTATTATTATTATTAATATTATTATTATTGTGATTATTATTATTATTATTATTAATATTATTATTATTATTATTATTAATATTATTATTATTGTGATTATTATTATTATTATTATTATTATTATTATTGTGATTATTATTATTATTAATATTATTATTATTGTGATTATTATTATTATTATTATTAATATTATTATTATTATTATTATTGTGATTAATATTATTATTATTATTATTGTGATTATTATGATTATTATTATTAATATTATTATTATTGTTATTATTAATATTATCATTATTATTATTATTATTATTATTATTATTATTATTATTATTATTATTATTATTATTATTCCGTAGTTTTATTTTTATAGCGTGCTTTCACTTCACTACCGAGCGCAGCTCTGTGTGCCTTGGGTATGTGCTGTGATTTGTTGTGATGCTCTGATGGCTATTGTATGGAAAGTGTTCTGCGTAGGATGTGTGCAGTGCCTAGTAGTGCAATTTTCTGTATGTTATATGTGTTTGTAAGTCCTGGTGTTTTTGTTATGTATTTGTCTGAATATTTTTTTATCATGCCTAATGCACCTACTATGATAGGAATTGTTTCTGTTTTCAGGTTCCACATTCTAGTTACCTCTATTTCCAGGTCTTTGTATTTTGAGAGTTTCTCCATTTCTTTTAGAGACACGTTGTCATCTGCCGGTATTGATACATCAATTAGAAAGCATTTTTTTTCTTCATGATCTCTGACAACTATATCTGGTCTGTTGGCCTTAATTTCTCTATCTGTGTGTATCGGCATATCCCAGAGTATGGTTGCTTTCTCATTTTCTGTGACCTTTTCTGGTGTGTGCCTATGCCATCTTTTTTCTGTTGTTATTCCATAATGTTGGCATAGCTTCCCATGTATGTAGGTTCCAACTCTGTCATGTCTGTGAATATATTTCTTCTTAGCCAAGAATGGGCAGCTAGAGATAATATGATTTATTGTTTCTTGTCCATCTCCACATATTCTGCAGTTACCTGTAATATTTCTTTTCATTACATGTTTTTGGTAATTTCTGGTGGGGAGGCTTTGGTCTTGTGCTGCAATTAAAAATCCCTCTGTCTCTGCTTTGAGTCCTGAGCTTCTCAACCATTGCTGGGATTTTTCTTTGTCTATTTCTTTTGCGTTTAGTTTAGTCCAGTATTTACCATGAAGGGGCTTTTCTTGCCATCGTTTTATCATGGTTCGTTGCTGTTCTATTTTTAGTTTGGATTTCATTTGTTTTATAGCTTTTGTTGTCTCTTCATCTTCTTCTTCTTCTTTTTCTTCTTCTTCTTCTTCTTCATATTTAATAGGTGGTATAATTTCTTGTTTGTATTTGTCAGCTTCCTTAAATACTGAGAACAGTTTTTTGTTTTGCTCGTGTTTTGCCGCTATTTGTATCAGTTTTCCTTCCTTCTGAAGTAGATATTTTTGCAGTCCTATGGTGATTATTTTATAGTAGTTTTCCAGTTGTATAAGGCCTCTACCACCTTCTATACGTTGTATATATAGTCTTTCTATGTCAGATTTTGGGTGATGCATCCTAGATCCTGTCATTATTTTTCTTGTTTTTCTATCTATTTTGGTCAGTTCATTTAGTGTCCAGTTAAGGATATTGTAGCTGTAACTTATAACTGGGACAGCTAAAGTGTTAATACCTATTATCTTGTTTTTAGCATTGAGCTCTATTTTTAGTATTGATCTAACTCGTCTATAATATTCTTTTTTTATTTTCTCTTTCATTTGTGTGTGTTGTGTCTTATCTAGTTCATGGATTCCTAAGTATTTGTAAGTTTGGCTTTGGTCTAATTCTTTTATTTCATTGGTTTTATCTAATGTGATGTTGCTACTCTTAACTAATTTTCCTCTTTTCATGGTTACTTGGCGCATTTTTCTAATCCAAATTTCATATCTATTTCTTTGGTAAATCCATGAACTGTCTTTAATAGTGTTTCCAGCTGTTTGTCATTTGCAGCGTATAGTTTTAGGTCATCCATATATAAAAGGTGGCTGATCGTTTTGCCGTAACATTTATATCCGCATCCAGTTCTATTTAGCATATCAGATAGAGGTGACAGTGCCAAGCAGAAAAGGAGTGGAGAGAGCGTGTCTCCCTGGAATATTCCTCTTCTAATGGGGATGTCTTTGGTTTTCATGAGTCCCTCTTTTGTTTGGAGCTGTAGCATTGTTTGACATTTATTCATAGAGTGCCCTATGAATTTTATGATTGTTGGTGCCACTTTGTTAATGGCTAGTGTTTCGAGGATCCATGTGTGGGGGATGCTATCAAACGCCTTTTTGTAGTCGATCCAGGCCATACTGAGGCCTTTCTTCTTTCTGTGGCTGTCTTCAGTTATGGCTTTATTAATCATTAGTTGATCTTTACAGCCATATGAGCCTTTGCGGCATCCTTTCTGCTCTTCTGGGGACAGTTTGTTTTCGTCCAGGTGGTTGTTCAACCTTTGCGATATCACTGCAGTAAATGCCTTGAACATTGTAGGGAGACAGGTTATTGGTCTGTAGTTTTCTGGTTTTGCTGTCTCATTTGATGTGGGAATTAAGATGGTTTTCCCCTTCGTGAGCCATTCAGGCATGTCTCTGGCTCTGCTAGTATGTTGTTAAAGTTTTCAGCCAGCTTTTTGTGCATTCCTGTTAGATATTTGAACCAGAAGTTGGGGATCTTGTCATGCCCAGGTGCCTTCCAGTTGCTTAGTCTTTGCAGTGCCTGGGTGACCTCTTCAGTTGTTATGGGGGTCCAAAGTTGTTCAGATGCCGAGTTTGTTATTTTGATACTCCTGTTGTTCGTTCGCCGACCATATTTCTCTCCAGAATTCTTCCACTTCTTCTGCCGTTATTATTATTATTATTATTATTATTATTATTATTATTATTATTATTATTATTAGTAGTAGTAGTAGTAGTAGTAGTAGTAGTAGTAGTATTAGTAGTAGTATTAGTAGTAGTAGTAGTAGTACATAATGGTAATGTGGTGAATTGGTAAAAACATGAAACGAAATACACTTTTATATTGAATGACGTTTTTCTGAATTTTCTGTTGATTTTTCAGTAAGATCTGTTTTAATATTTATCCCCCTGGGTCACTAATATAAAATATCAATCAAGGCCTGGCATCTATACGCCACCTCTGCAAAATAATACATATTCAATGCTTTGTGTGTGTGTTACGTATCATTAACTTTGTTGTTTTTGTAGGCAGTGGCTGCTCTGTTACACTACTTCCTTCTGACATCTTTCATCTGGATGGCTGTAGAAGCACTTCATATTTTCCTGGGCGTCGTTGTTGTATTCAACACATATCAGCCATCTTTTATTAAGAAGTGTTCAATTTTGGTCTGGGGTATGTATGACGGCTTTCTGTCTTTCTGTCTCTAATTCCATCTCTCTCTATCTCACACATTGTTTTCCTTCATTTCTTTTCTCTTTCATTCTTTCATTCTCTCTTTATTTATCTCCCTCTCTCTCTATCTATTTTCCCACACACTCTGTGTTAAAGTTTTGTATTGATAATAGTTAATTGGAAAAGGTTCACTTATTGATTTCATTGACCCGAAAATGGTGAAAGAATAAACTGACTTCCATGGGATTCGAACCCTGAGTACTGAACCAAACACTTTAAATCATGTCTTTTGGAATTATGTAAGTGGGTGCTACCCAGTAAGGGGCTCAGTTTATTTTTCTCCGTTATGCTCTTCTAATGTTACAGAAAGTATTGACAATTATTGCTGTAAAGCATTTAGGACCGTGCTTTATAGTCTCAATCCTCTACATCGTAATCAATCTTGCAATATCTAAAAACACTTGTGAGACACGAAATTAAATTTCTGTTACTTAAAAGCAACCACAATCTAGGTTACCGCTTAGTCTCACAGTAAAATCCAGATTTATAAACCCAGAAGCATTAAATCCTTAGTGAAAATATCACTCCTATAGCACACTCGGTCAGCAGTGAACAGGCAGACCTATAATTGAGGACATTCTATTTATGACCATCCTGTCAATACAGCAAACACTACAGTGTCCAAACTGAAAAGAAGCCCGTCGTACATATGTATATATATATATGTATGCGTGTGTGTGTTTGTGTGTCTGTGTTTGTCCTTCTAGCATTGCTTGACAACCGATGCTGGTGTGTTTATGTCCCCGTTACTTAGCGGTTCGGCAAAAGAGACTGATAGAATAAGTACTGGGCTTACAAAAGAATAAGTCCCGGGGTCGAGTTGCTCGACTAAAGGCGGTGCTCCAGCATGGCCGCAGTCAAATGACTGAAACAAGTAAAAGAGAGAGTATGGGCTGAGACGTTTCGTGGATTCACATCTGACGATGAATATTCTTAGAAACCGATTCCTATTTATAAGTTAGGTGAAATAAAGAGATAATAAAGTAGACTTAAAGACACCAACAAATAATCATATTTCTTATTCACTCGACCTTCTCACTTCTATAATTTGATGGAAGTTGGAGATGCTATATATTGGTTTAACTAAATAAGAATTTAGTTAAGGCTGAAGTTAGTTGACCAAATATCATATTAAGACGGAACCACCATAAGATATGTTGTTGTGGTGGTGGTCACTGTTTGACTTTAGATCAGTTCTACAGATTTATGAACAGAAACATTCTTGACTTGAGAAGCTCCTCTTTCCAGAGATGGTTGTATTATACAATCTTGCCTTCTTTTTTAAAGAGAGTAAGGTATTATTCCCTCGTGACAATATTTGCTCCTCTTTTATGACTGTAGAAAATTTGAACATAAACCATATCTTAGAGAGAGCCACAAAAAACAATTCATGTCTTAATATAATCAACTTGGAACAGGAAATATGCTAAATAACTTAATTGATAAGTGGTCGAATTAGATATTAATTTTGACTTAGTCAAGATGATAGCTCAACCAACAATAAATGCAGATGATCAATTTGATTATATCAGAAAGCTAGCAGGATAAACAGTGGTGACCTTCGCTTGAACAGATTGGTAAATTGATAAGATGAGAAAGTAGTTGAAGCGAGATGTAAATATCTATACATGTGTAAGAAGATTATCCTTAAATCCTTAAATCCTTAAAAGTGTTTCAGTCCGATGGCCGCGGCCATGCTGGGGCACCAGGGTAAGCTATTAGAGCAGCCTAAAATTACATTTTCCTTCAGACAGTTTCACTTCGATCTCATCTCTAAGACTTACTCATTTTGCACTTTCACCTGATGCACCAAGTAATGTGTGAAGAGGTTTGTGAGAGTGAACTTTTGTTGTCTTCTGTGTAATTTGATCTTTACACCATTGTCCAGAACGTCCAGTATTTTTTCACTTTTTGTTTCCCACTAAAACACATATTTGATATAATCGAAGTTCTATGTTAGCCGTACATATTCTTGAGACCAAAGGATCAAATGTCTAGGTGTGGCCTGTTTGAGATACGAAATATATTATTAATTTCTTTTGGGAAAAACATAATCAACTATATCAATTCAAATTTCATATGTTTATTATTATAAATTTTCATTAACATCTACATATGCTTATTCCTTTCTGTAAATATCGTTGTCAGGTATTCCAGTTGTCATTGTCATAATTACTCTGGCAATTAACAACACAAACAATTACATCAAAAGTGAACAAGCGTAAGTATTTATGTGTTTTATTGCCCTAATTTTCTCCGGTTTTCACAACTAATATTACTCGATTTATTTATGCGTTGAATAATGAAGAAGCTACCATCAAGATGAAGCCAAGGATCTGATCCCTGGTAGCTACACACTGATACTGTTTTTGCTTTCTTTCTTTGTGGATGTCTGTCTTCTCATCTGCTCCGCCTTTCAATTCACTAAGACTAAATATCTATTAGGACATAGCTTCAAAAATATGGATGAAAGTAATATACAAAAATAAAACAAAAAAATGTACATCAAGGCAGATGTGTGCAACTTCCCGACGGCACTTCGGGCGATTGTTCAGTAAAATCGAAATCGGCAGTGAATTTTAGTTCCTATTTTGTTGGGCTACTGCGGCCTTCGGCGGCTGATGCAGAATGCTGCGAAAAGCTGATAACGGCAGTCGAGATATCTGAAACATTGAGCGACTGTAAGACGCGTAAATCGTCTTTTGGGGCTTGTCTACCAAACAAGTTTTATATATATATGCCAGACGTATTCGCAGATGTCTACTCCAACGGAAAACAAAATGGGATAATTCCCAGTTTTTTTAGTAATTCCGATGAAGGAAAGCGCAAACAGGGGCGGAGACGTAACTTAAAATTCCCAGACCATACCTCTACTCCACACAGAGATTAATGATTGATTTTCTATTTCTTTGTAGCTGTTGGTTATCCAGCACTGCTTTCTATGCTGCCCTCCTGGCTCCCGTGGCGCTCATCCTCCTCTTCAACATTACTATGTTTTCTCTCGTTATGAGGAGTCTTAACTCAATGCAAAATGACAAAAAATTTGAACACAAACCAAAAAAAGTACGTGTTTTTGGCATCGTTGGATTGTGTTTCCTGCTTGGATTTCCCTGGCTCTTACCATTCTTTGGTTTTGGTGAAGCTGCTGAAGTGTTTCACCTTCTTTTTACTATCTTCACTCCCCTTCAAGGAATGTTTATCTTCCTATGCTACTGTATATACAAAAAAGATACCAGAGACGTCATTTGCCTGTTCGTATGTAAACGAAAAACATGGGAGCTGTGGGAAGATCCGAAGAATATAAAAGTAAGTGTAATTTGGTCTCTTTAATTGCTAGAGTCACAAAAACCAATATTGTCATGATGTTACAATCAATATCATCACTTTTAGGATAGACTTCGTCATAAATATCAACACCACTGTCATCATCATCATCAACATCATCATCATCATCAACATCATCATCATCATCATTATATACAAGTATATATCCTTACTACGTCTTTCTCTCTCTCTCTCTCTCTCTCTCTATATATATATATATATATATGTGTGTGTGTGTGTGTGTGTGTGTGTGTGTGTGTGTGTGCGTGTGTGTGTGTGCGTGCGTCATCTACCCGTACTCATGTAAACGAAACAAAGTAGATCGGAAGCAAGCTATGAAGGATATAAAAAGTAAGTGTGATTTTGCGTCTCTTATTCCTTCCCCCAACAAAACCAATTCTGTCATGAGGGAAATTATCATAATCTTCATTTCTCAAAACTCCATCACTACCAACGTTACAACTCTTCATCATAAACATCAATTTCGCTATCATCCTCATCATTCTCAACATATGTGTACATATATATATATATATATATATATATATATATATATATATATATATATATATATATATATATATATATATATATATATATATATATATATATATATATATATATATATATATATATATATATATATATATATATATACATATACATACATACATACATACGTACATACATACATACACACACACAGATATATATATATATATGTAATAATATTGGGGAGTAAATCCAAACTTACCGCGAAAAATTAGATTTAGTATTAAATCTAATTTTACAGAGATAAAACTACTATTAGGCAAATCAAACAGTGAAAAACATAAACCAAAACATAGAAATAAAATTAATTAATATAATATACAAAATATATAAAATATAAAATTCAAATTTAAATTATTTAAATTTAAAGCTAAAAATAAAAAAAATTTTTTAAATTATTAATTTATACTTATAAATTTATATATATATGTATATGTATATATATATATATATATATATATATATATATATATATATATATATATATATATATATATATATATATTTATATATATATATAAATATTTTTTATTATTTTTTATTTTTATTTTTATTTTTTATTTATTTAATTATATATTTATTTACATTTTTTTAAATTTATTTATTTTTATTTTTATTTATTTTTTAATAAAATATATTATATTAAATATATATAACTATCAAAAAGTATCAAAAAGTTTAATATAAGGTAAAAAACAAGTTATTTCGTGTGTGTGTTTGGTGTATGTATGTATGTGAGTGTGCTCACGTGTGTGTGCCTGTGTGTGTGCGAGTGTGTGTGTGTATGTGCGTAGTAAACATTAAAGAACGGATATCCTAAAACATCACTATACGTGTTTCAATAGCATGGTTATTTCTCTCTAATATAATGTGTATTATATGTTATATTATGTAAACTCACATATAGGCGTGAGTGGATTTGGTAGACGGAAACTGAAAGAAGCCCGTCGTATATATGTTTATATATATATATATATATATATATATATATATATATATATATATATATAAACAATTGAGGATAAAATCTTTAAAAGAAATTATCAGTAGTTAGCGTAAAAAACCTCGTAAGAGAAGAAATCCGTAAATTTTTCCACTTTGAAAATATTTATTTATATTATATTGAGGGTACTACTATTCGTAGATACCATACGCTAAGAGGGACCAATGCGGTCAAAACTACTAAAATAAACAAAATTTTACCGAAGGCAAAACTTCAAAGCAAATCATTTAAAAAAAGAATTTAGTTACATATCACCTGTGATTTCGCAATTAATGCAGAATATGCATTCCATGTTCATCAGTGCAACCAACTCAAGATATATAAGAAAAAACATAACGTTACAAGCTCGATAGCCACCAACATAGTTCAATACTGAATTTTTATTCCGAGTAAGCAATTTGGGACCGAAATGCATTGCGAATAAGCCCGCCATTTTCATAGATATGTAAAGATAAACATTCGTACATGCTACGACGAATTCTGCGGTTGGCTATCGAGCTTGTAACGTTATGTTTTTTCTTATATGTCTTGAGTTTGTTGCACTGATGAACATGGAATGCATATCCTGCATTAATTGCGAAATCACAGGTGATATGTAACTAAATTCCTTTTTTAAATGATTTGCTTTGAAGTGTTGCATTCGGTAAAATTTTGTTTATTTTAGTAGTTTTGACCGCATTGGTCCCTCTTAGCGTATGGTATCTACGAATAGTAGTACCCTCAATATAATATATATATATATATATATATAGGCGCAGGAGTGGCTGTGTGGTAAGTAGCTTGCATACCAACCACATGGTTCCGGGTTCAATCCCACTCCGTGGCACCTTAGGCAAGTGTCTTCTACTATAGCCTCGAGCCGACCAAAGCCTTGTGAGTGGATTTGGTAGACGGAAATATATGTGTGTGTGTGCGTGTATGTAGGTGTGTCTGTGTTTATCCCCCTAGCATTGCTTGACAACCGATGCTGGTGTGTCACTTAGCGGTTCGGCAAAAGGACCTATAGAATAAGTACTGGGCTTACAAAAGAATAAGTCTCGGGGTCGAGTTGCTCGATTAAAGGCGGTGCTCCAGCATGGCCGCAGTCAAATGACTAAAACAAGTAAAAGGAAAAGGAAGGATATCCACATTGTCGTGAATTCGATCCTTTATCTCGGATGATATCCAGCCATCGGGTAAAATAGAATCAATGTACGAAAAGAGAGATATTTATAAACAAACAATGAAATAGGAATCTTCGAAATGGAATGGGGAGGTTAATGCCGGTGACGAATCAAACTGCATGATTTGAAAGGCAAATAAATATATTTTATGATCGGTTAACGTCTTGTAGTAAACAGTACAGCTTCCAAAGGGACTGGCACCAAGGCGCCCACCAGAACACGTCTGCTCTTAAGATAACTGATCAGAAATACAATTCGTAGCTTTTAGTGGTATATGTGAAATATATCGTACATATCCATATATATACACACACACATATGCCAAATAGATATTCATTTAGCAATGTAGAAAATTAAACCACAAACAGAATGCATAAATATACATAAAGCTATAGACCCACGTACGGAGGCGCAATGGCTCAGTGGTTAGGATCTGAAGATCGCGGTTTCGATTCCCAGACCGGGTGTTGTGAGTGTTAATTGAACGAAAACACCTAAAAGCTCCATGAGGACCCGGCAGGGGATGGTGGTGACCCCTATTGTACTCTTTCGCCACAACTTTCTCTCACTCTTATTGAACGAAAACACCTAAAAGCTCCATGAGGACCCGGCAGGGGATGGTGGTGACCCCTGTTGTACTCTTTCGCCACAACTTTCTCTCACTCTTATTGAACGAAAACACCTAAAAGCTCCATGAGGACCCGGCAGGGGATGGTGGTGACCCCTTTTGTACTCTTTCGCCACAACTTTCTCTCATTCTTATTGAACGAAAACACCTAAAAGCTCCATGAGGACCCGGCAGGGGATGGTGGTGACCCCTGTTGTACTCTTTCGCCCCAACTTTCTCTCGCTCTTTCTTCCTGTTTCTTGAGTAACGCTGCGATGGACTGGCGTCCCGCCCAGAAGGTGGAACACATACGCCACAGAAACTGGAAAACCGGGCCCATGAGCCTGGCTAGGCTTAAAAGGGCGACGTACGTTATAGACCCACGTACAATATATACACAACCGTGCAAACCTTTGACTGAAATGGAACTAAACAGTTCATCATTTTATATAAAGTTGTCCAGTTGCTCTGGAAAATATTCTTGAATCGCATTTGTTAATATCTTACAATATATCCCCGATAATCAATCACTTACAGCTAGTTTGTGTAACAATGGTTTTGTATATAAATTGCGTTGCTTATACTTCCTTCTTATGCAGTAATATTTTTCATGTGTGGAAAACCAGTTGATGACAATTGTTGCTATTTTTAAATTTTAAGTGCCAAGAATTATTTGTGTTTAAAAATCAATATTTTATATAATTGTTCTCATTATGTTTCTAGGTCCAAGCACCAGTAATGAAAAAGGAGATAAAACAGCAGAAACGGACTTATAAATGAAAATCAAGAAAATATCTTCAAGATTATATTTTGCGTCAAAAATCTAAATGTTCTTATTAAGCATTTCTCCATTTAACTTAGCTTTATTTTTACCTCTCAATACAACACTATGTAATTAAGAGACTGTATAATCCGCAATAATATAATTTTCAACAGGCTTACTTGTATGACTATGCAGATCTTGCTTGATTTCAAAGGCAATAACTATACTCTAGCGGCCAATTTCATATTTACTATTTTACATTCTCAATATAATCTATAATATACAATATAATATATAATATATAATATAATATACAATATATATAATATAATCTATAATATACAAAGAGTCTCCTTTGTTCATAATTTTCTTCAAAAAACTAAATTTACTTCTTATATTACATTAAACAATTTTCAATATTTATACCTTTAACCTTTATTGATAATACAATACCGTTCAGCTAAAATACTGTATAATCCGTAATAATGTAATTTTAAACAAATCTAAGTGCATAACTCTTGGCTGAAACGCAGAAAATCTGAAAAACATACTGCATTTCAACGGCAGTAAATATATTCTAGCTACCAATTACATATTTACGTTTTTACTTTATCGGATATTCTATAATGTGTGTCTGTCGGTTTACGATTCACCTTTGATCATATTTTGCTTCAAAGCACTAAATTTTCTTCTAATATTACATCAAACATTCTTTTATCTAACGTAGCTTTATTTTTGCCTATTAATACAACGCTATGCAACTATGAGATTATAATCTGCAATGATGTAATTTTAAACGAGGCTACGTACCTGACTTTTGAAAATCTTCCCGCAATTTAAAATCTTTCCATATTTTCTAGTTGTAACTTTCACTATTGCCTCCCTTTTCAATGTAATATTTAAATTTTTCTGAATAAAGTGGTTTCTTACTACAACTTTTCGGAAATTCAGCTTTATCTATAACTATAAAACTAATAAATTTAGATATAATATGAATCTGTCTTACAATGTTTATTTCTCCTGAATAGCCAAGTTATTTTTGTACATTTTTCCTATCATTATCTTTTATCGTTGACTGGATTCAGTCATCAGACTGTGGCCATGTGTGGGCATGCATGAAAGACATTTCAACGAACGAATCGACCGCATAACAACTTTCATTAAGACTGGCACTTCTAACAGTTTATGTTTGCCAAACCTCAAATTTATGGGGCCATAAACACACCAACACCAATTCTCAAGCTCTATCCAGGGCAGAAACACATAAGCACGCGCACGCGCACGCACACACACACACACACACACACACACACAATTAGTTTGTTTCGGCTTCCATCTACCAAATCTGCTCCGAAGGCTTTGGTCGGCCGGGGGCTATAGAAGAGAGTTGTCCCAAAAACTGCCGTGGGACTGAACTCGACACCGTGTGGCTGGGAAGCAAACTTCTTACCACACGACCACACCCTGGCTTCTAAACGAAATATTAATTAATGCTGCATTATCAAACTTCACTAATTTAGATATACTACGCTAATTAGACCATCTATGAAGACGTAAAGAGCCAAATACATAGAGATACAAAAAAGGGGAAAAAAGAGAGAGAACAGATAAAATATTAGATAATCTGATCGGTAATCAGATATACAGAGAGACAAATTATATATATATATATATATATATATATATATATATATATATATATATATATATATATATATATATATATATATATATATATATATATATATATGATTATGTCAGGTCGCTCTAGAGTGCTACTGGTAACATGTAATCCAGTACAACCTGTTGCATGGTCGGGACGTCGGCGACTAAACTGACAATCCCACCAGGTTCGTTTGGTGAGGAGGGTGCTGTTGAACTCCCTGTGGGATGGAAAAATAAGACCCAACAAAGGGCGGATGAACTCCTGAAGAGTCAACGGCCATCCAACAAAATACCGGCCTGCCCGCCCAGTCAGTGGGATGGCATCATCTTATGGCTAAAACAGCACGAAGAACGAAGAGAAAAGGAAAAGGGCCTCAGTACCCTGCACGTCAATCGGGCCACTCCATGACGGCGGAGTGCAACTCGAGCGACGCGAGGCTGCTAAGAATCACAGGTTCCCGAAAGCTGTCATGGAACAGGACTAAACTTACCATATGCACCTACAACTGCAGGTCTATGGCAGGGTGGCAAGAACTGAACCACCTAATGGAGGAGAGGAAGAAGATCAGGTGCGACGTGTTAGGGCTGTGCGAGACACGCTGGAAGAAGGAAGCGAGTATACGATGGCAAGATGGATGCACTGTGAGATTAGGAAGAGCAGAAGGTGCTAGATCGGTCGGAGGTATCGGTTTCATCGTAAGTAAGGAATGGGCTTCGAGGGTCGCCTCTTGCCACTTCATATCTTCACGGATTGGTGTACTAAATGTGAACCTCTCAGGGAAGGCCACCCTCAAGATTGTCCAGACCTATGCTCCCACAAGTGCTAGCGACGACGACGAGGTGGAAGAATTCTATCGACAACTAGACAAAGGGCTGGCTATGAAGTCCACTTACACTGTCGTGATGGGAGACTTCAACGCAAAGGTTGGACATGGATGACAAGGAGAGGAGTACATCGGGAGATTTGGCATGGGAGAGAGAAACGAGAGAGGAGAACGTTTGGCTATCATGGCAGAGGCGAGGCAGCTCTACATGGGAAACAGCCTATTCAGGAAGAGGGAGAGGAAGAGATGGACTTGGATATCGCCGAACTCTAAGCACCGAAGCGAGATCGACTACATCCTGGTTGATAAGCGACGCATATTGCATGACGTCTCCGTCGTGACGCCATTCAACACCGGCAGCGATCATCGTCTGGTAAGGGCGAAGGTCGTCATCGACGAGAAGAGGGAGAAGATGGCGTTAATTTGGCGTCGAAGGGAAAACGTGTCCGAGTCTACAACGAAAACTGCAGGAAGCCAAACATGCAGGAAGACTGGTGCCAAGGAGACGACATAGTGACTACTCACTGATAGGGAAACTGAAGGAGTGTTTAAGGAAGGCTAAGGGTATGCCCAAGAGAAAAATGGAAGAATCTCGGAAGAAACTACGAAGTTACTCGAGAAGAGGAAAAATATGAAGAGGAATTGAAGATCACCTTGAATATTCCATTCTCAGCAGAGTGATTCGTCAGCAACTAAACAAGACTTTGAGGCATACCGGATGGAGAAGCTCTTTAAGGCCCAGAGGAAAAGAAGAGCCTCAAGAAATGCAAGAGGGACATGGTACTATATAGATTGGAGGTGACGGCCTGAAAATACAGATGGAATACCGGTCAACGAGAAGGCGAGATGGAAAAAGTTTGTGAAGACTTCTACACACCCAAGCTCTTTAAGTCTACCAGAAATGTCCAGCCGTTACCAACCACCACTCCAACAGGAAAACGTAACCTTGCCACTAACCTTTGTCAGTGAGGTTGAAGAGCCCATCGGCTCGATGAAAAACGGAAGGCTCCAGGGAAAGACGGTATAACATCGGAGGTGCTAAAGTCAGGCAGAGAGCAGGTCTGGAAAATCCTCGCTGAGCGATTTACGCACTACTATCTAGACGAGGGAAGAATTCCCTCGCAGTGGGAAAGAGTCAAATACCATCCTGCTGTTATAGAAGGGCGACAAAGATGATCTAATGAACTACTACCGACCTCATATGCCTGCTGTCTCACGTGTACACAAGCTGTTCACGAAGTATAATTCTGAACAGGTTGTCACGTCATCTCAACGAACAACAACCGAGGGAGCAAGCAGGCTTCCGGAAGAACTACAGCACAATGGACCATATATTTTCTCTAACGCAACTGCTTGAGCGAGCAAATGAGTACCAGCTGCCTCTTTGCGTTGCGTTTATAGATTGAGAGGAAGGCCTTCGATAGCGTCGAAACCAACGCAGTACTGAACCGCTGCTTGCAGAGGCAAGGAATCGAAGCGCAATATGTGCAGCTGCTCAGAGAGGCAATTCCGGATGCACCACCGACATAGCTCTACTGTCATCACCATACGAGTGCCGGTCGAGAAGGGAGTGAAGCAAGGAGATTACAATCTCCCCAAAACTTTTCACTGCATGTCTCGAACAGATCATCAGAGGCATCGAATGGCAAGGTGGTGTCAACATCAATGGCGAGCTCCTCACTCACCTCCGTTTCGCCGACGACATCGTACTCATCGCTGAAAACATGGATCAGCTTCAGACCATGCTGACGGAGCTCGACCTCAAAAGTTCTGCAGTAGGTCCCAAGATGAACCGCATGAAAACAAAGTTCATGCGGTCAGACAATGTACCAACAGGTCGAATGGTGATCGGCAGTGATGAAATAGAGGAGGTGAGAGAATGTCTACCTGGGACAGGAAGTAAATATGTGCCGGGATATCAAAAAGGAGATCTCACGGAGAGTAAGGGCCGGGTGGAAGGCGTTCAATGGCATAAGGGATGTGCTCAAGGGAAGGTTGGACAGGACCACTCGCGCAAACCTCATTAACAGTGCAGTTCTGCCTGCAATGTTATATGGTAGTGAAACATGGGCTACCACAAAGAGAGAAGAGCAAAGACTGGTAACGGCTCAAAGAGCCATGGAAAGGTCAATGCTTGGTATCTCGCTGGGAGAGCACATAAGTAGCAAGATCATCAGAAAGAAGTCCGGCGTCAGAGATGTCATCGCAAAGTATACACGCAGCAAGTATAGAAGGGCTGGACACGTCGCCCGGCTCACCGATAATCGGTGGACGCACTCAGTTGTCGAGTGGTACCCGCGTGAGCGGAAAAGACCACCCGGAAGACCTCCACGACGGTGGAGTTACGATTTCAGGAGGACGATTGGGATCACGTGGATGAGAAAGCCGCGATCCAGAGAGGAGTGGATAGCGTGCTGTGACCAGCGGTGTCAAATGGACGTCTGACGGACTGGTCGGTCGAAGTGATCAAAGTGATATATATTAATAAAAGGAATTCCAACCTTGTCTGATTATCACGTTTTATTTACAATCTTATAATGATATAATAAAATAAAATAATAGAATGTTAAATGTTCATTCTGATTGAACTAGTACTTTCATGCATTAAATTCTGCAATCTTCAGGTTCATGTAGTAGTGGTGAAAGTTGTGCTTCACAATTTTTGACTGTAGCGAGATGATTAAATCTGTGCCTTAAATACAGCTGTGTAGGCTCCAGATTGCTAGGTTTTGCAAACTGTATTCTGACCAATCAGTGTGTAGTATCACTCAATTACTTAAGCTGATTGTTTGGTTGAGCTGATTGGTTTAGGCGTCACGCTTTGTTGAACATATCAAGAGTCCTGTATCTTAACCCTGGCCGAGGCAGCAACTGTTGGGCTATTTTTAGAAATGTTGTAAATAGCCTTTGTCAGGGATTTCTATATTTCAATTGTCATCATCATCATTGTCAGCACCTTAATTATTGTTGCTAGTGGTGATGGTGGTGGCAATAGAACTTTTAACCCTAAATAAGATAATTTTCCTGCTATCTTCATCTTGATCACCTTTAGTATTGTTGTTGTTGTTAGTGGTCATGGTCGTAGCAGTAGAAGTAGTACCTCTAAGTATTATTATTATTGCTTATTTAGCTTGGGTTCGAATTTATCAATAAAATTCTTTTCTCTGATTTTCCTCTCGATTTCATTTGGGCTGTGTAATTTGTAGAATGGAAATATTATATATATTTTCCGACCACATGTTGCTAGGTGGTTACTCAAAGGTATCTGACGGACCTCTGGGTCTCTAATCTGTTGTCGGTGTACACATGAGCGTTCTGATAGTGCATTTCCCGTCTGACCTACATATATTTCTTCACAATTTGGGCATTTGATGCAGTAAATTAAATTTCTGCTTGTGCAGTTCATATTCGCGTTTGTGAATATTTTCCCGGTATGTATGAATTGGCATGTGCTACATCGGCTATCATTGCATTTAGATACAGTGAATGTTTGGTCTTTGTTGCTAAGGTCAAATTTTGCCTTTGTTAGTAATTTTTTCAAGTTTTTAGGCTGTCTTTTACTAAGAACCATAGCTCGATCCGTGATTATATCTTTTAATTCATTACTTTGAGCAATGATTGGTAGGTTTGCTTTGGCAATGTTGAAGATATTCTGGTGACATGGGTTGTGTGTCACTATGAATGGTATGACTTGTTCTTGTTTTCCTCTTCCTTGGGTTGTCCTAAGGTGTTGTATGGGTATTTTTATAGCCCGCTGTATGCCATTTTCTATAAGTAGAGATGGGTATTTTTGTTTGAGCAAAAATTCTCTTAGTTCTGTTAGGCGTTAGTTCCTGATATTTCCATCTTCTACAATGCTACAAATTCTTCTGGCTAGGCAGTATGGGATGTTGCGTTTTGTATGTGGTGGATGGCACGACTTAAAATTCAGGTATTGATGTGTGTCTGTGTGTTTATAGTATATATCTGTGGTGATTGTGGTGTCCTTTTTAATTACCATCATATCTAGGAATGGTAATTTGGTACTACTCATCTCCTTTGTAAATTGGAGAGATGGGTGTAGGTTGTTCAGGAGGATATTGAACTCTTCCAGAGTATTTAGAGATTCTGTCCAGATTATGAAGCAGTCGTCAAGGTATCTCTTCCATGCCTTTTCAATATACTTTCTAAATCCAGTGCCATAGTTTACCTCCACCTCTTGGTAGAGTTTTTGTTCTAAGTATCCCATTACAGAGTTGGTGTAAACGGGAGCAAACCTCGTTCCCATCGCCGTGCCTCTAATTTGGATGTAAATTCTTTCCATTGAAGAAGAATGTGTTGTTTTCTAGAATAAGTTTGACTGTGTCTAATATAAATGGCACTGTGAATCTGCTGGGAATCACTTCTCTATGTTTTTCTAACAGGTATTTAATCGCCTTTATTCCTAAATCGTGTGGAATATTGATGTAGAGGCTTACCACATCAAAACTTAGTAAAACTGAATTTGTTTCTGTTGTTTTGGGAAGATGGGACAGGAAGTCGATGTCATCCCTGATGAAACTGGGTGTGTAAGTACATAGTGGTTTCAAAACAATGTCAATAAAATTGATTAGACGGTGGGTAGGGCATGCTGGACCAGCTATAATAGGTCTAAGTTTTAGGTCTTTTGGATGTAGTAATTTTATGTACTCACTTTCTTGTTCTTTTACTGCCTGTTGAATATCTTTTGATTTATGTATTTTCGGTAAGCCGTAGAAGTTGCTGGGTTTTGGTTTGAAATTGGTGATGTAGTCTCTTTCATTATCGGTAAGTGAGTTGTAGTGTTTTGGAATCAGGTTGTTGATCTTTTTCATGATGTGGTGGTCTATATTTGAGGGTATTTCACAATAGAAGGTTGTGTCCTTCAGTTGGTCCTCAACCAATTCCTTATAGTATTCGGTATCCATAATAATAATTGCACTACCTTTATCTGCTTGTTTTATTATTATTGTTTGATCGTTTTGTATACGTTTACATGCAGACATCTCTGATTTGTTAATGTTTGGCCTAACATTGGTATTGCGTCTAAGGGGAAATTTAGACAGGATATCAATGTATTGGTCAAAATAGTTATTTTTTCCCTTTGGTGGGGCGAAGTTTGATTTATTCCTTACTAGGGATTCATCAATCTCATTACTTTTGTTAGCGAAGAATTCTACAAGTCGTAATTTTCGACAGAATTTTTGGATAGCCTCCTTTAATTCTTGGTGGTTGGCTGTTGGTGTAGGTGTGAATTTCAGTCCTTTTGACAGAAGTTGGATTTCATCATTGTCAAGATCTCTTTTTGATAAATTAATTATTTTAGGATCTATACGTTCAGTTGTTTTGGGTATGTTTCCTCTTGGATTTTTTCTTTCTCCGGTGTTTGTTGTCCTGACGTAAAAAAATGGATTTTTCCCGTTTATGATTTATATTCCTGTTGATGTTTGCTTGATGAATTTTGCGTTTTGGTTGTGGTATTTTACCTGGTTTCGTTATGTTTTCTGTCTTGTTTTTCGTATTATGTATATTATTTATATTATTTTTCACTTTCTTGTTAGTATTGTTTTTAACCACCTGGGGAAATGATCTGGGTTTACTTCCAGATCTAGATCGGTTTTTTGTCCAGTTTCCTGTGGGTAATCTCTGTTGAGGTCTTGAAAATGATCTGTTATTTCTACTGCTAATGGTCTGATCAAAAGAATATCTATTTTGTTTGTGCTTTATGTTCATGTTGTGTGCATTAGGGTGTTTGCATACAAAAAGGGAAGAGTTCTTACCGTAGTTCGTCTTCGATTCGTGGTGAAACGGGTGTTCATGTTGCCACGTGTTCTGGCCTATGTTGCGTTGGTGAGGTTGTCCACTTTTAATGCTATTTCTCAGAGTTCTGGTGCCTTTATCGTAATTTGTAGCATATTTGTCGAGAAATAATTGTTTCCGCTGCCAAAACTTTCTTGATCTGCTTTCTTCTTTTGAGATATCTCTGGTCCATAGTTCTCGCATTTTTTCTGCTATATTGCCGGTCGTTAGTTTGGATATTTCGTCTCTGATTTGATCATCGATAGCTTCGTATTTGGCTTTGTAGCGGAATTGCTTAGACAGGGTAATGGTTATGTCGGTCCTGAATTTTATCAAACTAAGGTCCCATCGATGTTTTGTTTCTTCCTCTGGTTCTCCTGCAATTTCATTAATTAGGTACTTCCGATGAAGTATGGGTGCCGCTAAAGATATCCATTCCGAATGTATTTCAGCATATTTTTCGCATTTATATGCCTTCCAGATGTTTTGTTTTCTTATGTTAAGGAGTTTTTTCCATGTCTTCCGTATCTCTTCTCTTTTTCGGTGTGCCTCTTTTTCCAGATTTCTTTCGTTTATTTCTGACATCCAAGGAGGTTGTGGTAGGCTTTCTCTTGTAGATTTTATAATTGTTGGTATCATTTCAGCTAAATTCTTAATGTCAGAGTTTATATGTTCATTTCCAAGTTTTCCGTCTGTAGACTGTTTTTCTATTTCCTTTAGAATAGAGGATTGTGTGTCAATCATCGTGATGAGTGTTGATAATTTCGATGAAATTTCCATTAGAATTCTTTCTGATTCTGTTAATTTTGTTTGTTGCTTTCCAGACATGTTGGCATATACACAATAGGAATATAGATATATATATACGGGTGTGTGTGATTGTGTATAGAAGAATATATTAATAAAAGGAATTCCAACCTTGTCTGATTTTCACGTTTTATTTACAATCTTATAATGATGTAATATAATACAATATAATAAAATAAAATAAAATAATAGAATGTTAAATGTTCATTCTGATTGAACTAGTACTTTCATGCATTAAATTCTGCAATCTTCAGGTTCATGTAGTAGTGGTGACATTATCTTATATTATATCATAACTGTCACAGACAGAAAACATAACGAAACCAGGTAAAATACCACAACCAAAACGCAAAATTCATCAAGCAAACATCAACAGGAATATAAATCATAAACGGGAAAAAATCCATTTTTTTACGTCAGGACAACAAACACCGGAGAAAGAAAAAATCCAAGAGGAAACATACCCAAAACAACTGAACGTATAGATCCTAAAATAATTAATTTATCAAAAAGAGATCTTGACAATGATGAAATCCAACTTCTGTCAAAAGGACTGAAATTCACACCTACACCAACAGCCAACCACCAAGAATTAAAGGAGGATATCCAAAAATTCTGTCGAAAATTACGACTTGTAGAATTCTTCGCTAACAAAAGTAACGAGATTGATGAATCCCTAGTAAGGAATAAATCAATTTTCACCCCACCAAAAGGAAGAAATAACTATTTTGACCAATACATTGATATCCTGTCTAAATTACCCCTTAGACGCAATACCAATGTTAGGCAAACATTAACAAATCAGAGATGTCTGCATGTAAACGTTTACAAAACGATCAAACAATAATAATAAAACAAGCAGATAAAGGTAGTGCAATTGTTATTATGGATACCGAATACTATAAGGAATTGGTTGAGGACCAACTGAAGGACACAACCTTCTATTGTGAAATACCCTCAAATATAGACCATCACATCATGAAAAAGATCAACAACCTGATTTCAAAACACTACAACTCACTTACCGATAATGAAAGAGACTACATCACCAATTTCGAACCAAAACCCAGCAACTTCTACGGCTTACCGAAAATACATAAATCAAAAGATATTCAACAGGCAGTAAAAGAACAAGAAAGTGAGTACATAAAATTACTACATCCAAAAGACTTAAAACTTAGACCTATTATAGCTGGTCCAGCATGTCCTACCCACCGTCTAATCAATTTTATTGACATTGTTTTGAAACCACTATGTACTTACACACCCAGTTTCATCAGGGATGACATCGACTTCCTGTCCCATCTTCCCAAAACAACAGAAACAAATTCAGTTTTACTAAGTTTTGATGTGGTAAGCCTCTACATCAATATTCCACACGATTTAGGAATAAAGGCGATTAAATACTGGTTAGAAAAACATAGAGAAGTGATTCCCAGCAGATTCACAGTGCCATTTATATTAGACACAGTCAAACTTATTCTAGAAAACAACACATTCTTCTTCAATTGAAAGAATTACATCCAAATTAGAGGCACGGCGATGGGAACGAGGTTTGCTCCCGTTTACGCCAACTCTGTAATGGGATACTTAGAACAAAAACTCTACCAAGAGGTGGAGGTAAACTATGGCACTGGATTTAGAAAGTATATTGAAAAGGCATGGAAGAGATACCTTGACGACTGCTTCATAATCTGGACAGAATCTCTAAATACTCTGGAAGAGTTCAATATCCTCCTGAACAACATACACCCATCTCTCCAATTTACAAAGGAGATGAGTAGTACCAAATTACCATTCCTAGATATAATGGTAATTAAAAAGGACACCACAATCACCACAGATATATACTCTAAACACACAGACATACATCAATACCTGAATTTTAAGTCGTGCCATCCACCACATACAAAACGCAACATCCCATACTGCCTAGCCAGAAGAATTTGTAGCATTGTAGAAGATGGAAATATCAGGAACTAACGCCTAACAGAACTAAGAGAATTTTTGCTCAAACAAAAATACCCATCTCTACTTATAGAAAATGGCATACAGCGGGCTATAAAAATACACAGACAACAACTTAGGACAACCCAAGGAAGAGGAAAACAAGAACAAGTCATACCATTCATAGTGACACACAACCCATGTCACCAGAATATCTTCAACATTGCCAAAGCAAACCTACCAATCATTGCTCAAAGTAATGTATTAAAAGATATAATCACGGATCGAGCTATGGTTCTTAGTAAAAGACAGCCTAAAAACTTGAAAAAATTACTAACAAAGGCAACATTTGACCTTAGCAACAAAGACCAAACATTCACTGTATCTAAATGCAATGATAGCCGATGTGGCACACGCCAATCCATACATACCGGCCAATATATAAACATAAAAACCGGGAAAATATTCACAAACGCGAATATGAACTGCACAAGCAGAAATTTAATTTACTGCATCAAATGCCCAAATTGTGAAGAAATATATGTAGGTCAGACGGGAAATGCACTATCAGAACGCTCATGTGTACACCGACAACAGATTAGAGACCCAGAGGTCCGTCAGATACCTTTGAGTAACCACCTAGCAACATGTGGTCGGAAAATATATATAATATTTCCATTCTACAAATTACACAGCCTAAGTGAAATCGAGAGGAAAATCAGAGAAAAGAATTTTATTGATAAATTCGAACCCAAGCTAAATAAGCAATAATAATAATACTTAGAGGTACTACTTCTACTGCTACGACCATGACGACTAACAACAACAACAATACTAAAGGTGATCAAGATGAAGATAGCAGGAAAATTATCTTATTTAGGGTTAAATGTTCTATTGCCACCACCATCACCACTAGCAACAATAATTAAGGTGCTGACAATGATGATGATGACAATTGAAATATAGAAATCCCTGACAAAGGCTATTTACAACATTTCTAAAAATAGCCCAACAGTTGCTGCCTCGGCCAGGGTTAAGATACAGGACTCTTGATATGTTCAACAAAGCGTGACGCCTAAACCAATCAGCTCAACCAACCATTCAGCCTAAGTAATTGAGTGATACTACACACTGATTGGTCAGAATACAGTTTGCAAAACCTAGCAATCTGGAGCCTACACAGCTGTATTTAAGGCAAGATTTAATCATCTCGCTACAGTCAAAAATTGTGAAGCATAACTGTCACCACTACTACATGAACCTGAAGATTGCAGAATTTAATGCATGAAAGTACTAGTTCAATCAGAATGAACATTTAAACATTCTATTATTTTATTTTATTTTATTATATTATATTATTTAATATTATATCATTATAAGATTGTAAATATAACGTGATAATCAGACAAGGTTGGAATTCCTTTTATTAATATATTCTTCTATGCACAATCACACACACCCA
>NC_043023.1:8500381-8505381 GCF_006345805.1 Octopus sinensis
GGAAGGGATGGGAGGAGGAGAAGTTGAGATAGATGTGGGAATCCGTGGGTGTGAAGAAGGCGGAGGTGGTGAGAGAGTGGGAGGGGTGGTCGATGCTGAGTGAGATATCAAGGAAGTTAACGGAAATATATATATACAAAATTAAAAGAACTGACCTCTAAAAGTGGACGGTCAATATGCTAGATATAGACGTCAAAATCGCTATTTTCCACGAAGAATGTGTTCTCAAGTAAAAACGCAGCACAAACCAAAGTGTAAAAAATAAGCAAGACAAATGAAAATATACGAAATAATAATTGTTTTGACGTCTATATCTAGCATATTGACCGTCCACTTTTAGTGGTCAGTCCTTTAAATTTTGTATGTAAAAATATTTTAATCTTCGGATTTCCTTAATATACTAGGCCACTGGTTTTAATTGATTAATATCAATTTCTACCCTTATTCAATTTTATATATATATATATATTTATACCTATTTATTTATATATATATATACATATAATAACAAAGGGTGAAATTAATTAATTACGAAGTAATCAGTAATTTCACCAAGTAGAATTCAGCATGTAAGAGACCAATTCATGGTAAGTTAAGTAATACTAAATAATTAGGGTTCAGCAACGATTTGCCTCACCACATACTGAAGTTTAGAAAAAGCAGTTAAAATCTTGGCTATTCTTTCTACTTTAAAGGGAGATCCCAGAGAAACCAAAGCACTCAAAAGCAAACCACGCAGGTAGAAGGGAAAAATAACGAAAATCATTCTATATTAAGTTGCCTACGGACGCGCGTTTCGGAATTAAGCCAGAATAGAGCATAAATAATAAATAATTATACCTTACCTGACTATTTTCCTCATCAGCGTTGGATTCTTCAACTATAAATAATTGCGTCTTAATTATTAATTATATATATATATATATATATATATATATATATTTATATATATATATATATATATATATATATATATATATATATATATATATATATATATATATATAAATCTGCAGTAGTGCCTGTATGGTAAGTAGCTTGCTTACCAACTACATGATTCCAGTTCAGTCCCACTGCATGGTACCTTTTGCAAGTGTTTTCTACTATAGGCTCGGGCTGACCGAACACTAAAAGCAATAAAATTGTTAAACTGTTACATAATAAGAAGAGAGAATTGTCATGCCTGTTGAGATATTCTGTAAGCGCTAGAAGACTGCACATGGAAACAACATGATCAATGGTTTCATTTTGTTGTTGACATACACGATATGTTGGGAAAACTGGCGTTCTTTAATATGTTGGCCTGGTAGTTTCTTGTAGGTAGGCATTGATATTGGGCTGCTATGATAAATGCTTCTGTTTCTGATTTTAAGCCAGAAGCCATTAACCATTGATGGGCAATGGCTTTGTCAACATCGTCACTATTAGCTCTGTTTGGGTATTTCCATTGAGAAATCTTTTTTGCAATTTATCAGTAAGAATATCTAAGGCAGCAGTTGTAACATTGGTTTCTCATACGTTTAGCTTTTTTGTGTTTGTTTCTAGTACTTCTAATTCTAGAATTTGTTGTATTTGGAATTCACTTATATATTCCTTTGCCTGTTTTGCTACTGTACATGAAGCTTCCTGGCTGTCATGTTTTGAGAAAGTTTTAACATTCAGTAATCAGAGTTTTTCAGGTAGGTGTCTAGGTCAATTGTGGCAATGTTCATTGTTAATTCCAGGTGTAAAAGTCCTCAGTCTCCCTCTTTTCTTGGCACTTCTATATTTGGGTGGTGCATTCTATGCATTGCCAACAATTTTCGCCTTTTTCTGTCAAGATTACATATTTCAGTACTTGACTAGTTAATGATATTGAAACTATAAGTCACGACTCCTATGGTTAAAGAATAGATCGCTTCGATCCTGTTTCTTGCATTCAGCAATTACCCTGTGATAACATTCTCTTCTGATCCTTTCCCTCATCACTAAATGTTTGATGCCATCACGTTCAAATTACCCTAGGTATTTGTAGCTCTCCGCGTGTTATAACTCCTTTATGACATTCTGCTGGTCAAGGTTAAAGTTAGATGTGTCAGTCATCTTTTTCTTTGATAAAGGTAGGTATTGCGCATTTATCGAGGCCAAATTGCATCCTGATGTCATCACTGTATTATTTATCAATTGCTAGTAAGCCCTGTAGTTGTTGGCCATTTTTTGCAAAGAGCTTTAAATCATCCATGTAAATGAGATGATTTATATTTTTATCAAACATTTTATAACCGTACTATGCATCATTGAGTAATTTCGAGAGAGGTATTAAGGCTATACAAATGAGGAGTGGTGATAGAGAGTCATCCTGGAAAATGCCATCTGAAATTCTTAGATCTCCAGGATTAAGAGATTCAATAACACTGTCCAGCATGGTTCTCCATGATCTCATACTTACAAGCAAAAGTTTCGCAGAGTAGGTGCAATTTTATACATTTCCAGACATTTCTTAATCCAGCTATGTGGTAGACTATCAAAAGCTTTTTTATAGTCTATCCACGTTATTGACAAGCTTTTGTATCGTTTGTAACAATATTCCAAGATCATCTTATTGATGAATAGCTGATCTTTACAACCATAGGACCCACGTTTAAATCCTTTTTGCTTTTTGCCACTTTCTATTAAAAAAACTATAGGTATATTCACTTAATACAGATGTTAGCATTTTGTACATTGATGTTAAGCAGGTTATGGGTCTGTAATTTTTTGGTACATTTGTTTCTTCATTTTTTGGAAGTAGGAATGTTAAACCATTAACTAGCCACGAGGGAATCATACTAAGATGTTGGAGGACATTGTTGTAAAGTTTTGCTAGTAGTTCATCACTTTCTGGGAAGGCATTCAACCAGAATTTAGGAATTTTATCCTTTCCTGGAGACTTCCATTTACTTGACTTCCTTATTATTATTATTAGCATTATTATTGTTATTATTATTATTATTATTTATTATTATTATTATTATTATTATTATAATCACCATCATCATCATCATCATCATCATCATCATCATCATCATCATTATAATTATTATTATCATCATCATCATCATTATTATTATTATTATTATTATTATTATTATTATCATTATTATTATTATTATTATTATTATTATTATTATTATTATTATTATTATTATTAGTGCTTTACCGCACAGTGCGTTCGGTCTCTTTCCTCTGTTTCATTCTGTGAGGGCGGCCATACCCTCTGTTCAGAGGTCTCCGCGGGTATCTTTCCGTAAAATATAAGCTATGATATTTGGATATTAAATATCGTGGATGACATTCAACACCCAGGTACCAATCTCGAAATCCTAACTCCCCCCACCCAGAAGAAGGATTTTGTTAAAGATATTATTAGCGGAGGTATTTGAGGGCAACATTTCAATATAGGTAAGCCCACGGCTAACATCAGTTGTTAAAATTATAGATCTTGTGAATGGTGTATAAATATATAGGCCTCGTAGTGATGGCCAGTGAAGGATGAGCGCTACTACGTCAACCAAACTTCGTATTTAATATAGAGAAACCAGTCGTAGAAAAGAGAAGAGGATCATTCAGTCAATTTCTGTGGATTTCTGTTTTGTGGAATCAGGCCTCTTATTGATACCTATCTCATTTTCCAGGAGGATTCACTAGTTTTAGTCATATAAATAATGAAAATAACTACATAAATAAATATGGAAGAGTGGTGGATAACGGATATATTCTCGAGACAGTAGCATACATCATCAACCAATAACATGACTCGACTGGAAATACTACTGCTGTTGTTGAAAAACAAACCACTTAGAAATTACAATTGGACACTGTGTTCAGTAAGCTTATCGGATACAGCTGCAATTTTAGAGAATAGGCTTATATGAAGAAACAGAATAGGCGAATCCGTGTTATGTGTTTGGAAAGTATATAAATATTCCCAAAAATACTATTGAAATGTTACTTGGAGCCGGCATTATAGAGGTAAGTGAATTTTTGTTACGCTCTTTTCAAATTTAACATTTATAAGCACACACGAGCGCGCATGTATGTCTTATTTGTCTCTAACTCTCCCCCTCTCCCTATCTCTCCTTTACCTGTTTCCTCTCATAAGCTCGTCCTCCTAGCGCTCACAATGGGGTTTTTTTCTATCGTCTTAGCAAAACAGCCCTCATTGTTTGTTTTTACTGTTTCGTTCTCTCTGTCCTGTTCTTGTTACCACTTTCACCCTCCGCAAAAAATCTCAAATTTTATTTAATTTGCTTTGCGGGAAGGAATGTTTCAACGAAGTCGGGTATTGTCCTTACCCTCGAAAACGCGGAGCAGATGAAACAGGGACAACTGATGGAGGGGAATATTCTTTATGTTGCATGTATCGTTTTTCTGTTGTTTTTTCGTTGTTCGAAAAACAAAGTTCGTTTTCTGTGTTTTTGTTATTGTTTTCGTTTTTCATTGTGTTCAACGTTTTTTATGTCCTGTAACAATATATGAATGTATATATACATATATATGTAGGTATGTACATATATGTATGTATATATGCATATATTTATATATTATTTATATTATTATATGATCGAACGCCACGCATCCTTTTCCAAGTAAATTTTATCTATCTATCTATCTATCTATCTATCTATCTATCTATCTATCTATCTATCTATCTATCTATCTATCTATCTATCTATCTATCTATCTATCTATCTATCTATCTATCTATCTATCTATCTATCTATCTATCTATCTATCTATCTATCTATCTATCTATCTATCTGTCTGTCTGTCTGTCTATCTATCTATCTCTCTCTCTCTCTCTCTCTCTCTCTCTCTCTCTATCTATATATATATATATATATATATATATATATATATATATATATATATGTGTGTATATATATATATATAAATCCAAAGCGGAGTAAATAATTCTCGAGAAAAAATAATTCACAAAATATAGTCTGTGAAGATACCATTGACTCTTTTATTATCTAGTG
>NC_043023.1:8512881-8537881 GCF_006345805.1 Octopus sinensis
CCTAACGCCAACCACTCCGTGTGTGAAGTGGGTGTTTTTTAGTGCTAACGGCACAGGGGCTGCATGAGGCTGGCAAACAGCCCCGATTGGTTGAAGCTTTTATGAGTCACTGACATGGACGCCAGTCAGGCGGTGCTGGTATCTTCCACGTTAGGGTGGTGCTTTTTACATGTCACCGGCACGAGTATCTTGAAAGAAATGTTTGAAGAAAATGTTCTGAGTGCAGTAGCTGCAGCTTGTCGGCAGGAAGGCGGTGGATCGAGGCCGTATATCATGCACAATATGAGGGCTCAACAAGACGTGGTTTTCAGCCCCGATGGTCACCCCAATGTCACTGGAGAGAGAGCGTTCGTAGGTAGTGTGGAATTGCAACAGATGCTAATCCGTCAACCCTGCACACAAAACAGGAATGATTCGGGTGGAAGGAGACTGGAAAGGGTGGCCATTGACATCATGAACTATTGGGAAAATGTATACCCCTCAATGGTCGACTGTGGTCCAGAGCAGATGGCTATATGGAGAGAGATCAGGGCGGAGAGTGCTGCTGAAATTTCCAGAAGACAATGGAGGTAGTCTTCTGGTACAATATGCCGTCCAGGTTAGGGCAAACCGAAGAGTCTGCCACGAAAAGGGCCATATTCTAGTAAAAAGGGAGACATCTCAGCATGGTGTCTGTACAGTTCGAAGACGAGGTGTGGGTGAAGACCCTGAATGCTTGTGTAGGGCACTGGCCATAAATTTTTAACAGGCGGACTTTAGAAAGGAACCTAACAGCAGGCTACTTAGTGAGTTGCTCTGCAGAGACGGGACTTTTCCTTTTCCGTTTGACCGGCAGTTTTTTCTAGCGGTGTCATATGAAATTGTCACCCATAATTATGACCCCAGTATCGATCTATTGCATTTCAATCTGTTTTAGGATTAGGGGTGGGGGGAAGGGTATCTTTTTCTTCAGAAATGTAAATAAACTCAATCTGTTTCTTATACGAGGGACATATTCATACGGCACAGAAAATTTTCACCTTAGTAGACGTCATTGATTGGTTGAAATTGAAGAAAAAAACAACAAATATCTTACAAACCATAGAATTTTCTCAATAAAGCAAAGAGAAAAAGATGTTTTATAAACACATTCTACCAGTATACGAAGTTTAAAAGTGTTTAGTTACGTGGAAATTATTTTAAAAAACTGCCGGTCAAACCGAAAAGATCCTAGAGTATACAAATACACTTTGATAAAATAATCTGGTGAGAATTTAAAAAAAACTTGAAGATGGAGTTATTGACAGAAAGGGACAAAGTTAAAAAAACACCGGGACGAATCCAACGAGTCAGTACCGCTCTCTATTGGAGAATTGAGGAAATACAATCATATCAAGGGACACAACTTCTAAAAGACATCAACCAAGCGGCCAAAGTAGCTGATTAGGGAAGTTAATTAGGGAGGTTAATTAACGATCACTGAGTCGCTGTTTATTTGTGAATACGGTAAGTTGACAAAGATTTACTTTCAGGCTGTAATATTGTTGATAATACTACTAATAATAAGGTAAATAATAAAATTCTGTGAACCTCTCGATGTTACAGTAATTATTTTTCCAAGCGGGAACCTGACAATAATTAGGAAAATATATTTGTTCGTCTTAATTAATAATTTCCAAACTGAAATGTTGATCTGTTGTTTATAAAATACTATGACCGACTGATACATGTGATATAAAGTAAATTAGTTGGTAAAAATGAATGTAATGTGGCATAATTAATTAGTAAAATGAGAGGAAACCGATTGAAGAATGCCACATTAATTAATTCTGTCCTGTTGTTAATTAGGCATTGATAAAACGGTAAGTTGAAGATTTGCTTTAAGGTTATATTAATAATCGTAATGGTGGTTTAAAATTTTGGCCCAGGGCGAGCGGGAGTCGATGACACGGGCCCCAGAATTTCCTGAAAGAGATGAACGGCAAAGTGAACCTCGGCTATATTTGAACCCAAGACTTACTGTCGAGATCGACTCTGGGATCTTTTCGGTTTGAACGGCAGTTTTTAAAAATATTTTCCACGTAACTAAACACTTTTAAACTTCGTATACTTGTAGAATGTGTTTATAAAACATCTTTTTCTTGAGAAAATTCTATAGTTTGTAAGATATTTGTGGGTTTTTTCTTCAATTTCAACCAATCAATGACGTCTATTGAGGTGAAAACATTCTGTGCTGTATGAATATGTCCCTCGTTTAATAAACAAATTGGGTTTATTTACATTTCTGAAGAAAAAAAGATACCCTTCCCCCCAACCCTAACCCTAAAACAGATTGAAATGCAATAGATCGATACTAGAGTCATAATTATGGGTGACAATTTCATATGACACCGCTAGAAAAAAACTGCCGTTCAAACCGAAAATATCCCCCAAGACTTACTGTTGAGATCGACACTGTCTTTCATTTTTTTCAGGGTGAGTAAAAAATAATAATTATCTTCGGTATTTTAGGCAGAAGTCCTGAAATTTGGTAGAAGGGCGTAAGTCGATTCCATGGACCCCAGTACTGTTCTTATTTTATCGATCACGAAAGGCAAAGTCGACCTCGGCGGACTTTGAAGTGTTAGAGTAAAGACGGATGAAATGCTGTTAAGTATTTTGTGCAGTATGCTAATGATTCTGCCAGTAAATAATGGAATTCTGTGAACCCTTCGAAGTTACTGCAATCTGTGAAAATGCATAGAAAGATTGAGAAAATATGTTTGCTTCTCTTAGATATATCAAACATGAATTTTCCTGAAAGCTATGAGGAAAGTAGGCGTAGGGCCGAACTAAGCCTTGTGAGTGGATTTCGTAGACAGAAACTGAAAGAAGCCCTTTGTATATGTATGTTTGTGTGTCTGTGTTTGTCTCCCCAACATCGCTTGACAACCGATGCTGGTGTGTTTATGTGCCCGTAACTTAGCAGTTCAGCAAAAGCGACCGATAGAATAATTACTAGGCTTCCAAACAATAAGTCCTGGGTCGATTTGTTTGACTGAAAGGTGATGCTCCAGCATGGCCACAGTCAAATGTCTGTAACAAGTAAAAGAGTAAAAGTTGTGTAGGTATGCCAGTCTTTCAATGCTTCAATGAACTCCGACCCTCGCGAACCTTGACATTAAACGGATGACAGTATTGATGTTGTAAAATTTGCAATGTTGAATTATTATGTCACTTAACTATTTTCTTTATCTCACTGTTTCTTTTCCTCTTTCAGAATATCAGATCATGTTGACATAAAAGAAATCTTGTCGTTCAGATGTGACTTTTGATATTTTTATGGACTTTCATCAACTAAAGGAAGACAATATATTTATAAGGAGCCTTCATCAATACATCAACTTTTTTATATTGATATAATCTATGACAAACAACAGCAAAATATTTTTCTTGTCTTCACTGTCTGGAATGTAGAGGAGGTGATTGCTTTACAAGTTTGGATAACTTTACGAAGGACATGACAGTTTTCACCTGCTAATTTAGATATTAAGTAAGATCACAGATGAAAAACATAGCATTAAATTATTCCCTGAAAATACTAACTGAACTGAACACAAACATATTCATAGAAAAGAGAAAAAAACAATATCTTTGTGATATATATGACAAATTATTCTTTCAGAATGAATAATTTAATAAAATCTAAAAACCCTGATACCAGAGAGAAATCATATTCCTGTGATGTCTGTGGAAAATCATTCTCTCGAAGAACTCACTTGACCATTCACAGATGTATTCATAATGGTGAGAAGCCATATCAGTGTGATATCTGCGGTAATTCATTCTCTTGTAATAGTCAAATGACTAATCATAAACGTATTCATACTGGAGAGAAGCCATATCATTGTGATATTTGTGGTAAATCATTTTCTGAAAATTGCAATTTAACTGTTCATAAGCGTACACATACAGGAGAGAGGCCATATCATTGTGATATCTGTGGCAAATCATTCACTGCAAACAGTCATTTTACTAAACACAAGCGCGTTCATACAGGAGAGAAACCCTATCGTTGTGATATTTGTGGAAAATCATTCTCTCGAAGAAGTAATTTGGCCGTTCACAAACATACACATACAGGAGAGAAGCCATATCAATGTGATACCTGTGGTAAATCATTCTCTTGTAATAGTCAGTTGACTACTCATAGACGTATTCATACTGGTGAAAAACCATATCCCTGCGATTTATGTGATAAATCATTTTCTGAAATTAATGCTTTAACTAGACACAAATGTATTCATACAGGTGAGAAGCCATATCAATGTATTATATGCGGTAAATCATTTTTAGAAAATGGTCTCTTGACTAGACACGAGCGTATTCATACTGGGGAAAAACCATATCAGTGTGATATCTGTGGTAAATCATTTTCTCTAAATAGCGCTTTAACTAAACACAAGCGTATTCATAGAGGAGAGAAACCATATCGTTGTGATATCTGTGGCAAGTCTTTTTCTCTCAATAGCGCTTTCACTAGTCACAAATATATACATATGGGAGAGATGCCATATCATTGTAATACTTGTGGGAAATCTTTTTCTAAAAATAGCACTTTAACTAGTCACAGACGTATTCACACAGGTGAGAAACCATATCGCTGTGATATCTGTGGTAAATTATTTTCTGAAAATAGCACTTTAACTAGTCACAAACGTATTCACACAGGTGAGAAACCATATCACTGTGATATCTGTGGTAAATCATTTTCTGAACATAGTAACTTGACTAGACACGAGAGTATTCATACTGGGGAAAAACCATATCAGTGTGATATCTGTGGTAAATCATTCTCACGAAAATTCCACTTAAGTAGACATATGAGTATACACACACAAGTGTGACTGTATAAGTATTAAAATTTGTTACAACATGCCTAAAATTACTTCTAGTTTTTCTGCAAAGAGACAGGGATTTTTTTTATCTCTTCAAATTTCATGGTATAAACTTCAATTTCATGAAATTCAGCAAAGACTTTGATTTCTGAAGATGGTCATGCTGGAGTTTTGAGGAATTTGTTATGAGAGAATAAAGAAATGGGAATAATGAATAAAAACTGGATTAAACTGAAATTGGTTTTGTCTATTAACTTTCATCATTGTCGTCATTTTCATCATCATCATCCTTCAGCGATAGCTTTTCTTTATATGCTGTCATGGGTGGGACAGTTTGACATGAGCTGGCAAGCCCTAATGCTGCACTAGGTTCCAGTCTGATTTGTTCTGGTTGCTTTGGATGTATTCTCCTAATATTAACCAGTTTACAATTTATGCTGTGTGCTTTATATCATCATCATCATCATTTAACATCCGCCTTCCAAGCTAGCATGGGTTGGACGATTTGACTGAGGACTGGTGAACGAAATGGCTGCACCAGGCTCCTTTCTGATCTGGCAGAGTTTGGACATCTTGATGCCCTTCCTAATGCCAACCACTCGAAGAGTGTAGTGGGTCCTTATACATGTCACTGGCATGAAGACTTGTCAGGCTGTACTGGCAACGGCCATGCTGAAATGGTGTTTTTTACCTGCCACCTGCACAGGAACCAGTCCAGCAGCACTGGCAATGACCTCTCTCGAATACTTTTTCACGTGCCAGTAAGGCAATGCTGGTGACGATCATGCTCAAATGGTGCTTTTTACCTGCCACACAGCATATATATATATATATATATATATAAAATTTAATAAGGGTAGAAATTGATATTAATCAATTAAAACCAGTGGCCTAGCACATTAAAAAACTCTGAAGATTAAAATATTTTTTACATACAAAATAAATATATATATATATGTGGAAGGGCATCCAGCTGTAGAAACTCTGCCAGATCAGACTGGAGCCTGGTGCAGCCTTCTGGCTTCCCAGATCCCGGTTGAACCATCCAACCCATGCTAGCATGGAAAACGGATGTTAAATGATGATGATGATATATATATATAAATATATATACATACATGTAAATTCATGTGTGTATGTATGTATTCATATCTAATACTATAAATGCGAATATCAGTGATTCACACTTTTTCAACTTTACTCCTAGAGGCCGTAGCCCAACATATCATACCATTTTGGAATCCGGCTCAATCTGTGGGTAAAATAAGAACTTTCCAGGGGGAATCTGGACCTGTAAGCATGAAATTTTGGATTCCCAAGTTAACATTACGGATCTTTTCGGTTTGACCGGCAGTTTTTTCTAGCGGTGTCATATGAAATTGTCACCCATAATTATGACCCTAGTATTGATCTATTGCATTTCAATCTGTTTTAGGATTAGGGTGAGGGGAAGGGTATCTTTTTTTCTTCAGAAATGTAAATAAACTCAATCTGTTTCTTAAACGAGGGACATATTCATACGGCACGGAATGTTTTCACCTTAATAGACGTCATTGATTGGTTGAAATTGCAGAAATTGAAGAAAAAAACCAACAAATATCTTACAAACTATAGAATTTTCTCAAGAAGGCCAAGAGAAAAAGATGTTTTATAAACACATTCTATCAGTATACGAAGTTTAAAAGTGTTTAGTTACGTGGAAATTATTTTTAAAAACTGCCGTTCAAACAGAAAAGGTCCATCATTACTGCTCTTGTTTTTTGTGATTTTCGTTTTTTTACATGATTTTTGTGATGCATTTCTTTGCATGATAACAATTTCTTATAGCTGGATCCATGAAAACTTCACAGAAAATATAAAAAATGTAGGCATCTATTAAAAGAGACTTCATTTAATAACTATCAAATAATTATCCCATAATCAGAAATATTAAATTTCTAAATATCTCATAGAGATATGTACGGTGGTGGAGCGATAGAGTCGTATACTGTCAACTTAACGTGACAGTCCTGTAAGGGAATTACACCACCGCTGTTTAGCCCTAGGAAGCATCGATGCTTCCTGTCTGCCTTGATACATTTCCTGTGTCCTTATATATTTACGAAGGGGAGACAAACACCCCCAACAGCTAGGCCTGCATCTAGAGACATGCATGTTTCTGGGTCTTGCCCATCATCAGTCTAGAGTAGCAGAGGCCTGCTAGCTGAAGACATTTGTCTAGACTTCGTAAATATATATATTGGTGTATACACCACTGACTTTGTTGGCTCATAAATTCTGGAAAAATGGATGGTTTTTGACAAAAGTTTCAACAAATAATTACTTAGATCCTGTTGATTGAAAGTATGGAAAGATTTGTTGGAAAAGTTTTTCCAAGGGGTTGGGGAAAGGAGTTTGGGAAAATACACGCAACCCAACATTTTCTCCTTTGTAACTTTCAGAAAAATGTGCATTTTTTAATGAAATTTCATGCAATTACCTTTCAAACGGCATAGATTATAATTACTGAAGGTGAGGGGAAGTGGTGGCTATACATCTGTAGTTATGCCTAATTATGTATAAGCAGGACCCTGGGAAATTCTACGAAATTCAAAAAAATAGAAGCATCTTTAACACTTTAGTGTTTAATCCGGCTCAAATATTCTACTCATTTTATGCTCAAACTGGCCAGAACCAGTATCTCACACCTACCCTGCAATGTCATTCTAAAAATAAACAATTACATCTTTCAAATCTTGAAGCTACAAGATAATACCAGATTAATTTTTTTAAATGTAAATGAATAAAGATTACTTTTGACATATTAATTCGAACGCTAAAGGGTTGAAAGTAACATCCAATTACAGTGTGGAAAAGTAAAACTAATATCCAATATTGGCTGAGGATGGTAATTAATTATATTGTAGGAAAGTAAAAGTAACATCCAATATTTGCTGTAGTTATGTATGTGTATACTCTGAAAATACACTCTTTTATTTGTTTCAGTCATTTGACTGGGATCATGCTGGAGCACCACCTTTATAGTTGAGCAAATCGACCCCAGAGCTTATTCTTTGTAAGCCTAGTACTTATTCTATCGGTCTCTTTTGCCAAACCGCTAGGTTACGGGGACGTAAACACACCAGCATTGGGTGTCAAGTGATGTTGGGGGGAGGGGCAAACACAGACACTGAAACATATACACACACATACATACATATCATCATCATCGTTTAACGTCCGTTCTCCATGCTAGCATGGGTTGGACAGTTCGACCGGTGATCTGGGAAGCCAGAATGCTGCACCAGGCTCCAGTCTGATCTGGCAGTGTTTCTACAGCTGGATGCCCTTCCTAACGCCAACCACTCCATGAGTGTAGTGGGTGCTTTTTATGTGCCACCTGCACAGGTGCCAGGTGAGTCTGGCAATGGCCACGATTGGATTGGTGCATTTTACATGCCACCGGCACGGAAGCCAGTCAAGACAGGCTTCTTTCAGTTTCGCTCTACCAAATCCACTCACAAGGCTTTGGTCGGCCCGAGGCTATAGTAGAAGACACGTGCTCAAGGTGCCACGCAGTGGGACTGATCCCGTAACCATGTGGTTCGTAAGCAAGCTACTTCCCACACAATTTAGAAACACAAAACAAACACCACCTCCTTTTCACTTCCCACTCTCTCTCTCTCATGACCTCACTGTCCCTCCTCAGATCTTTTCCTTTTCAACAGCAGACAATTTCTAGTTTACTAAAATCTTTAAAACTTCATATACTGGTAGAATGTGTCAAAAGAAAACATTTTTTCTCTAGGCTTTCTTGAGAAAATTGTAATTCGTTTAACGTTTAATTTTTGGAATTTTAACCAATCCTATCATCTCTTTTGAGCTAAAATCATTTGTTGCGTCTAAAACTGAGACATCCTGTAACTAACCCTAAACCTCCCCCCTAACCCTAAATTATTTTTTTTCTTAATTGTTAAATTAATTTAATTGTTAGGCGTGTAAAAAAAACTAAAACAATGGAATTAAATTAATTTAACAATTAAGAAAAAAAAATTAGGGTTAAGGTTAGGTTGAGGGTTAGTGACAGGATGTTGTCTCAGCTTTAGACGGAGAAAAGGATTTTAGCTCAAAGGAGGTAATCGATTGGTTAAAATTGCCGAATTGCTCGGATTTTCAGACGAAATATCTTACAAACTATAGAATTTTCTCAATAAAACCAAGAGAAAATGTTGTTTTATAAACACATTCTACCAGTATACAAAGTTTAAAAGTGTTTAGTTAACTAGAAATTGTGTTTACATCTGGCGTTCAAAAGGAAAAGATCCGCATCCTCTTTTGCTCTGCTTCTCACTTCAGCTATACCTCCTCTTCTTCTTGTCGCCCTTTTCAAGCCTAGCCAGGCTCATGGGACCGGTTTCCTGATTTCTGTGACGTATGTGGGATCTTTTCCTTTTGAACGGCATTTCTGCAATTTTAACCAATCGATTACCTCCATTCAACTAAAATCATTTGCTGCGTCTAAAACTGAGACAACATCCTGTCACTAAACCTAACCCTAACCCTAAATTTTTTTTTCTTAATTATTAAATTAATTTAATTGTTACGTGTGTAAAAACAACTAAAGCAATGGAATTAAATTAATTTAACAATTAAGAAAAAAAATTTAGGGTTAGGGTTAGTTACAGGATGTTGTCTCAGTTTTAGACGCAGTAAATGATTTTAGCTCAAAAGAATGTGAAAACATTCTGTGCCGTATGAATATGTCCCTCATTTAAGAAACAGATTGGGTTTATTTACATTTCTGAAGGATAAGATACCCTCCCCCCCACCCCTAAAAAAGATTGAAATGCAATAGATCGATACTAGGGTCATAATTATGGGTGACAATTTCATATGACACTGCTAGAAAAAACTGCCAGTCAAACGGAAAAGATCGGAAGTCCCTTCTCTGCAGAGCAACTCACTAAGTAGCCTGCTATGAGGTTCCTGTCTATAGTCCGTCTCTTATAAATTTATGGCCAGTGCCCTACACAAGCATTCAGGGTCTTCCCCCGCCCCTCGACTTCAAACTGTACAGATACCATGCTGAGATGTCTCCCTTTTCACTAGAATATGGCTCTTTTCGAGGCAGACTCTTTGGTTTGCCCTAACCTGGATGGTATGTTGTACCAGAAGACTACCTCCATTGTCTTCTGGCAATTTCAGCAGCACTCTCCGCCCTGATCTCTCTCCATATAGCCATCTGCTCTGGTCCACAGTCGACCATTGAGGGGTTTACATTTTTCCAATAGTTCATGATGTCAATGGCTACCCCATTCCGGTCTCCTTCCACCCGAATCATTCCTGTTTTGTGTGCAGGGTTGACGGATTAGCATCTGTTGCAATTCCACACTACCTACGAACGCTCTGTCTCCAGTGACATTGGGGTGAACATCAGGGCTGAAAACCACGTCTTGTTGAGCCCTCATATTGTGCATGATATACGGCCTCGACCCTCCGCCTCCCAGCCTCCCAGCTGCAGCTACTGCACTCAGAACATTTTCTTCAAACATTTCTTTCAAGACACCCGTGCCAGTGACATGTAAAAAGCACCACCCGAACCTGGCGTCCATGTCGGTGACACATAAAAGCTTCAACCGATCGTGGCTGTTTGCCAGACTCATACAGCCCCTGTGCCGGTAGCACTAAAAAACACCCACTTCACACATGGAGTGGGTGGCATTAGGATGGGCATCCAGCTGTAGAAACACTGCCAGATCAGACTGGAGCCTGGTGCAGCCTCCTGGCTTCCCATAGCCCAGTCGAACCATCCAACACATGCTAGCATGGAAAACGGACAGTAAATGATGATGATGATTTCTTTCATACTAATATCTAAGCTGTATTGATTATGGATAGTTTGATATTAATTTTAGTCCCCAATATTTAAAATTCCATATTCCCTTATTTGGTTAGTTTTTTCCTGTTAAATACAACCAACCCCACCTGATTGTTTACTTTGTATATGGGAATTTAAAATTAGCTCCTTTATACTAATCTATAGAGAGAATGTAACCCTTTCTCTTTCTCTTTTACTTGTTTCAGTCATTTGACTGCGGCCATGCTGGAGCACCGCTAAGTAACGGGGATGTAAACACACCAGCATCGGTTGTCAAGCTATGTTGGGGAGACAAACACAGATACACACATATATATAACGGGCTTCTTTTCAGTTTCCGTCTACCAAATCCACTCACAAGGCTTTCGTCGGCCCGAGACTATAGCAGAAGACACTTGCCCAAGGTGCCACGCAGTGGGACTGAACCCGGAACTGTGTGGTTGGTAAGCAAGCTACTTACCACACAGCCACTCCTGCGCCTTATTGACTTTTTTTATATTGATCAATCCCCAACTGAGACCCTTCAGTTTTGTTTTAAATAGACATGATTCTAAGAACAGTTACACATCACTAAGTAACGGGGACATAGACATACCAGCATCGGTTGTCAAACAATGTTAGGGGAACAAAGACAAACACACACACGCATATATATATATACATATATCCAATGGGCTTCTTTCAGTTTCTGTCTACCAAATCCACTCAGAAGGCTTTGGTCGGCCCGAGGCTATAGCAGAAGACACTTGCCCAAGGTGCCACACAGTGGGACTGAACCCGGAACCATGTGGTTGGTTAAGAAGCTACTTACCACACAGCCACTCCTGCGCCTAAATTATTAATTTATTTATTTAATATACATCTAAATAAAGTCTTATACTCATTAAGTAATTTATATTAAAAACCTTAATGTTAAGTACAATCTATAAATATTGGAATTAAAAATAGGAAAAGCTATTCTGGGTCTTCTCATTTCAGCCATATATAGAAGCTGGCTTTGTCAACTGCCTCCTGTATATACATTCATATATATGTATGTATGTATACACACAGAGAAAGAGAGAGAGAGGGATGCACATAGCTCAGTGGTTAGAATGCTGGGTTCACAAACATGAAGTAGTGAGTTCAATTCCTGGACCAGGCTGTGTGTTGTGTTCTTGAGCAAGACACTTTATTTCATGGTGGTCCAGTTCACTCACCTCTAGAAATGAGCTGCAACATCACTGGTGCCAAGCTGCATTGGCTTTTGGCCTTCACTTGGATGACATTGGTGGCCTGTAGAGGGGAGACTACAAATACCTTGGGTCATACATATCATCATCTGTAAAAGACTTTCTAACTAGAAAGGGTATGGCCTGGTCAGCCTGTAATGACATGCATAAGATCTGGTCATCAAATCTAAGTAGAGACTTCAAACTTGAAATCTTCAAAGCCACAGTCGAACCAATTCTACTATATGGCTCAGAAACCTGGACGTTATCAAAGAAGCTTGAGAGGCGGTTGGATGGAACCTACACTCGCCTCCTTATGAGAGCTCAAAATCTCTCGTGGAGGCGCCATCCAACCAAAATGCAAATATATAGGAAACTACCACCTGTGTCATCTCTTGTGAAAGGTAGGAGAGTCCAGTCTGCTGGACATTGTTGTAGAGCTGAAAACGAGGCAATTTCTCCTCTTCTCCTCTGGAAGCCATCTACTCACAATACCAGAGGGCGCACACTCTCCTACCCTGATGTAATCTCCAGGGATACAGGCATCCAGCAACAGGACCTCCGTAATGCCATGATGGACCGTGAAGTCTGGCGTAGCATGGTAAATTCCATTGTCTCGACCACGGTCGAACAATGATGATGATGATGAGAGGGGAGACTGGTATGCATGGGCAACAGCTGGTCTTCCGTGAAAAGAACCTTGCCTGGAGATGTGCCTTTGAGGTGAACTTCCTAGATGCAATGCCATGGTCATTAATGACTGAAGGGAGTCTTTACACATTGCCCTTTATATACATACTAGCAGTATAGCCCAGCGTTGCTCGGGGTTGTTTTCTTTTCGACACTTTAGAATTGGAATTTTTGAAAAGTAAAAATTTTGCATTATGTAGCTTGTTATCCTCTTTAAGTGAACATTTTTCTTGTTGAAATACACCGAAAAATGACGACACAGCAGTCAAAAAATCGTAATAAATAGTGATTTTCATAGAGAAAAAGCACCTTTGTGATGTAAATAATTTTTGGTATTAACATGGTCCGATTTGAATTTTTTCCTCTATGGAATGGAGAGTAAGCCTTCTTTTATCAACTTGCGCTGCAGGATCTCAGAGGAGATAGTGTTATTTGAAGGCTACCAAACCTGCCATACACAGACAACTTCAGCCTTATATATATATATAATTCTCATTTTTTTTTGTTTTTGCATCTCTCTTCCCTTGCCTACACACTCTAAGGCCACGAAGTTGGTCTGCTTGGTGGGAGGCGATTTAGTCTAATCTACTGCAGATCACACAACTTCGCCACCACAAACATAAATATCTTCATTGTTTAATTCCTGAGCAAATGTCAAGTTATCTATTTAATAGTTTCTCCCATTTTCCGAAGTCGCTGGTCAAATAACTTTTCACCCATCACACGAATTTCAGTACCAGGGGAATTGTTTTTACTGCCCAGCCACAATGTGTTAAACAATTTTCTTTGTCTTCTCATCATTTGTACATATATATATATGTATATTTGACTGAGGTCTGGCGAACCAGACTCCAATCTGATCTGGCAGAGTTTCTACAGCTGGTTGGCATTAGGAAGGGCATCAAGCTGTAGAAACTCTGCCAGATCAGATTGGAGTCTGGTTTGCCAGACCTCAGTCAAATCGTCCAACCCATGCTAGCATGGAAAGCGGACGTTAATTGATGATGATGATTTGGTAGATTAACAGTAATTCAAAATTTTCCATGACTACATTTCTGATGAGGTAGATTACGATCACAATACTTTTTAGATGGTTTAGATTACGATTACATACGAATTTGTTGTCACAATTTTTTTTCGAGAAGTTGGAGTCCAGAAGAATTTCGGGTAAATTTTGATATTTTCACCCACAAGATTTTCATAAACACAAACAAAAAACATTGGAAATATATATATTTTTCTATTGGATGATGATGATAATGATATATATATATATATACACATACACACATATATATGTGTGTGTGTGTGTGTGCATACGCACACATATATTTGAAGCACACAGCATAAACTCTATTAGGAGAACACATCCAAAGAAACCCAAACAAATGAGACTGGAACCTAGTGCAGTATTATGGTTTGCCAGCTCATGTCACACTGTGCCACCCATGCCAGTAAAGGAAAAAAAATTTCACCAAAGGATGATGATGATAACAGCGACAATGATGAAAACACAAAGACAAAACCAACTTCAGTGTAACCTTTTATTCATTATTCCCATTTCTTTATTCTCTCAAAGCAAATTGCTCAAAAATCCAGAGCAATCATCTTCAGAAATCAAAGGCATTGTTGATATACTTCCATATATATATACATGACATTCATGAATTTGATGTTGACATTATTGAAATTGAAGTCGATAACATCATATCTGAAGAGATAAAAATAGCCCTGTCTTTCAGCAGAAAAAAATAGCCATGATTGTTGTAATAAAGATTAATACTGAATGGTTGCACTTTTGTGTGAAGACTCACATGTGTACATAAATGGCGTTTTAGAGAGAATGATTTACCATAGATATCACAGTGATATGGTTTTCCCCCAGTATGAATATGCTTATAATTAGTCAAGTCACCATTGTATGAGAATGATTTACCACAGATATCACAATGATATGGTTTCTATCCTGCACTGGTGTTTAGTTAGGACACCTCTTTCAGAGAATGATTTACCACAGATATCACAATGATATGGTTTCTATCCTGCACTGGGGTTTAGTTAGGACACCTCTTTCAGAGAATGATTTACCACAGATATCACAATGATATGGTTTCTATCCTGCACTGGTGTTTAGTTAGGACACCACTTTCAGAGAATGATTTACCACAGATATCACAATGATATGGTTTCTATCCTGCACTGGTGTTTAGTTAGGACACCACTTTCAGAGAATGATTTACCACAGATGTCACAATGATATGGTATTTTCCCCATTATGAACGCGTTTATGTCTACACAATTGACTACTGAAAGAGAATAATTTACCACAGATATGACAATGATATGGTTTCTATCCTGCACTGGTGTTTAGTTAGGACACCTCTTTCAGAGAATGATTTACCACAGATATCACAATGATATGGTTTCTATCCTGCACTGGTGTTTAGTTAGGACACCTCTTTCAGAGAATGATTTACCACAGATATCACAATGATATGGTTTCTATCCTGCACTGGTGTTTAGTTAGGACACCACTTTCAGAGAATGATTTACCACAGATATCACAATGATATGGTTTCTATCCTGCACTGGTGTTTAGTTAGGACACCACTTTCAGAGAATGATTTACCACAGATGTCACAATGATATGGTATTTTCCCCATTATGAACGCGTTTATGTCTACACAATTGACTACTGAAAGAGAATAATTTACCACAGATATGACAATGATATGGTTTCTATCCTGCACTGGTGTTTAGTTAGGACACCTCTTTCAGAGAATGATTTACCACAGATATCACAATGATATGGCTTCTCTCCTGTATGAACACGCTTGTGTCTAGTCAAGTCACTGTTTGCAGTGAATGATTTATCACAGATATCACACTGATACGGTTTTTCACCAGCATGAATACGTTTATGATTAGTCAATAGACTATTACAAGAGAAGGATTTACCACAGATATCACAATGATATGGCTTCTCTCCTGTATGAACACGTTTATGGACAGTCAAGTCACCATTACAAGAAAATGATTTACCACAGATATCACAATGATATGGCTTCTCTCCTGTATGAACACGCTTGTGTTTAGTTAAAGTACCATTTTCAGAGAATGATTTACCATAGATATCACAGTGATATTGTTTTTCCCCAGTATGAATATGCTTATAATTAGTCAAGTCACCATTGTATGAGACTGATTTACCACAGATATCACAATGATATGGTTTCTATCCTGCACTGGTGTTTAGTTAGGACACCTCTTTCAGAGAATGATTTACCACAGATATCACAATGATATGGTTTCTCTCCTGTATGAACACGCTTGTGCTTATTTAAGTGACCACTTTCAATGAATGATTTGCCACAGATCTTACAATGAAATGGCTTCTCTCCTGTATGAATGCGTTTGTGTTTAGTTAAAGTGCCATTTTTACAGAATGATTTACCACAGATATCACAATGATATGGTTTTTCCCCTGTATGAATGCATTTATGATCAGACAAGTGGCTACTATGAGAGAATGATTTACCACAGATATCACAATGATATGGTTTCTCTCCAGTGTGAACGCGCCGGTGTTTAGTTAAGTCATTACTTTGAGAGAAAGTTTTACCACAGATATCACAATGATATGGCTTCTCTCCTGTATGAGTACGTTTGTGTTTAGTTAAAGTGCCATTTTCAGAGAATGTTTTACCACAGATATTACAATGATATGGCTTCTCTCCTGTATGAATACGTTTGTGAATAGTCAAGTGATTTCTTCGAGAGAATGATTTTCCACAGACATCACAGAAATATGGTTTCTCTCTTGTATCAGGGTTTTTAGGTTCAGTTAAATTATTCATTATGACAGGATAATTTGTCATATATATCACAATAATATTGCTTTTTTCTTTTCTATGAATATGTTTGTGTTCATTTGCATCACTTTTTTCAAAGAATAATTTAATGTAAATCTTTCTTTCTTCTGTGATCTTACTTAATACCTAAATCAACAGGTGAAAACTGTCAACTCGTTTGTAAAGTTATCCAAACTTGTAAAGCAATCACCTCCTCTACATTCCAGACAAGAAAAATATTCTGCTGTTGTTTGTCATAGATTATATTTATATAGAAACGTTGATGTATAGATGAATGCTCCTTATAAATATATCATCTTCCTTTAGTTGATGAAAATATCAAAGGCACATCTGAACGAAGTAATTTCTTTCATGTCATCATGATGTGATATTCTGAAATATAAAAAGAAGCAGTAAGATAAAGAGGATAGTTAAGTGACATAGTAATTCAACATTGTAAATATTACAACATCAACACTGTCAGCCATTTAATGTCAATGTTTACTGGGGTCAGAGTTCATTGAGGTGTTGAAACATTGGTATACCCACACAAGTTTACTACACACTTCACTTTTACCTTTCAGAAAAATGTTTGATTTAAGACTTCATGTTGCCCGACCGGAATTCCCTTTTCTGGACCAGCTCGCTAGCTATCCAGCAGTGAAGGTCCCTGTCTTCATGTTGTCTACCATGAGCCCATGGTCAGTGCCCTACACATCATTTGGATCTTTTCGCTTTGACCGGCAGATTTTTAAAATAATTTCTATGTAACTAAAAAATTTTAAATTTCGTATACTGGTAGAATGTGTTTATAAAACATCTTTTTCTCTTGGCTTTCTTGAGAAAATTCTGTTGTTTAATTTCTAGCATTTCGGCAATTTCAACCAATGAAAGACGTCTATTGAGGTGAAAACGATTTCTGCCGTAACATTTACTGGCGGCATCATATTAAAATGTCCCTGTTTTTTATGAGAAGAAAGATACCCTGTGGCCATAAACTGAGGGGTCACTCGTAAACAGAGCTGGATAACAAAACCGTTCCCTATTTAGTGTCCATCCATAATTATGACCCTAGTATAGATCTATTGCATTTCAATCTGTTTTAGGGTTGGGGGAAGGGTATCTTTTTTTCTTCAGAAATGTAAATAAACCCAATCTGTTTCTTAAACGAATATATATGTAACAGGGACATTTTCATATAATGCCGCCAGAAAATGTTACGGCAGATATCGTTTTCACCTCAATAGACGTCATTAATTGGTTGAAATTGCCGAAATGCAAGAAATTAAACAAATATGTTACAAACTACAGAATTTTCTCAAGAAAGCTAAGAGAAAAAGATGTTTTTTAAGCACATTCTACCAGTATACGAAGTTTAGAATGTTTTAGTTACATAGAAATTATTTTTAAAATCTGCCGGTCAAAGTGAAAAGATCGCATCATTCACATCAAGGTCCCCTTCCATCATTTCCAGGTAGAAAAAATAAGAAGCAATCAAGTACTAGGGTCCATGTAATTCAGTTATGCCCTCCCGCCAATTTTCAGGTCAAAAGCACAAAAGGTTATTGTTTTAATTATCAAAAGATTACTATTATCATCATCATCATTATTATTTTCTTCACACAGAATGGAATGAAATACAAAGCCAACCTCGGCGGAAAGTCCTGAGTTCAAATACGGATGAGATCGACTTTGTCTTTCATCTCTTTCGGGAAAAAACCGGGACCCATGCAATCGACTTATCGCTCGTATTAAAGATTGCTGACCCTGGGCCAGTTTTGAAATTATCATTATCATTACTATTATTAATATAACATTAGAGTAAATCTTTATCAACTTACCGTTTTATCAATGCCTCTTAAACAACAGGATAACATATATTAATGTGGAATTCTTCAATCGGACTCCTCACATTTTACTAATTAATTACGCTGTTTTATTCTCACTTTACCAATTAATTTCAGTTCTATCACATGTATCAGTCGGTCATAGTATTTTATAAGCATCAAATCAACATTTCAATTTGGAAGTTATTAATTAAGACGAGTAATTATAATTTCCTAATGCTGACAGGTTCCCGCTTCGAAATAATTACAGTGACAGCGAGAGGTTTACATAATTCTATTATTTATATTGGTATTCGTAGTATTATTATCACCATTACAGCGTTAAAGTGAATCTTTGCAAACTTACCGTATTCGGATATAAAATGCGAGTCCAGTGATCGCTAATTAAAAGCACTAATTAATAAACGAAGGAAACTGTGTTGTAGAAGTTACTTCCCTTGGTATGATTGCATTTCTTAAATTCTCCAATAGATGGCTCTGCTGACTTGTTGGTTCCGCTCCAGTGATTTTCTTTGTCCCATTCAACAGATTATTTTGATAATGTCTATTCCTTTTTCCGCTCCAGTGAATTTCTTTGTCCATTCTGTCAATAAATTACCTTGAGTGTTTCCAAAATTACACCAGATTATTTTAATAAAGTCTACTCCATTTTCAGCACATAAATTAACTGCGTCGTTGACCCCTTAAAGAGGATGCCATCTTTAACCTGTTGCTTCCTCACGGAACATCCTTTAATGGTCCTCCTTGTCCCTTCGTGATGTCACTTTCTCTCCTTTCCGGTCATTTTCCTTCCTCTATACATCACACTAAGGATCTTTTCCTACTCTTCTCTTCTCTCTATTACTCTTTTCCTGTCTTTCTACTTTACTCTTACCCCCACTCCCTGAATACCCTTCTTTCTCACTACTCCCCCTCTACTCTCTTTTCCTCTCTCTCTCTATCCCCTCTATCTCTCTCTATGCTCTCTCTCTCTCTCTCTCTATCCTCTCTCTCACTGATATTGTTTCATTGTCTATCTACTTCGCTTTTGCTCCTCTTCTCTCAATGCTCTTCCTCCCTCTCTGCCTCCTACTCTTCCTTCTACTCAACACTCTTCTTTCTCCCTCTCTCCCTCTGTAGCTCTTTACTTGACTATTTCACTCTACAACTCTCTCTATCTACTGCTCTTTCCCTATGTATCTACTAAACTCCTCCCCCTCTCAGTGTCCATCTTTCTCTATCTATTTTACTCTTTCTCCCTCACTCAGTTGCTCTTTCCCTCTCTATCTACTCCACGCTTTTCCCTCTCTCTCTCAGTATCCCTCTTATCTACTTTACTCTTTCTCCCTCACTCTGTTGCTCTTTCCCTCTCTCTCAGTACCAATCTTTGTCTATCTGTTTTACTCTTTCCTTCCCTCTCTTATTGCTCCTTCCCTCTCTACCTACTTCTTTACCTCTCTCACTGTCCGTCTTACTCTTTCTTCTTCTCTCTGTTACTCTTTCCCTCTCTCTTCTACTTCGTGCTTTCTCCCCCTCTCTCAATACCATCTTCCTCTATCTATTTCACTCTTTCTCCCTCTCTCTATTCCTCTACTACACTCTTTCAATGAACCTCTCTCCCTCTCTCTCTCTCCTCCCCTTCGTTTTATCTCAGGTGTAAAAAAAACAAAAAAACTTTTAAGCAGGAACAATCCACAACTCGACCAACGGATCGACTGGAGTGTCTTGGCCCGATCGTCTTAAAAACCAAGGGTCCTAATTGAGATCCCTTCACCATTTTACACACTGATTGTGACCAACGGATCGACTGGAGTGTCTTGGCCCCCGATCGTCTTAAAAACCAAGGGTCTTAATCGAGATCCCTTCACCATTTTACACACTGATTGTAAAATCATTATTATTAACAAGAACTAAGGGTCGCAGGTGAAAATGGCGTTAGAGGACAAGTTTCACGATGCTGCTAGCCGCGGGAATATGGATATCTTGACGGAGGGTACGAAACGGGAACTGAATCAGATGAATGAGGACGGCATTACACCTACCCACTGCGCCGCTGCCTCTGGGAGCATTGCCGCCCTGCGAGTTATCTTGGGACGAGGGTAAGGTGCTCTATAATATTAATAATAAATGTTGACACACACATACACACAGACTTCTATGTATGTATGTGCGTGTAAGTACATGTATATATGTTTGTGTATGTATGTATGAGTGTGTATAAATATACATATATGTAAGTGTATATATATCTGTATATATATATATGTATGTATGTACGTATATGTATATGTGATTGTGTGTGTATATATATATATATATATATACATATATGTAAGTGTAAATCTATCTACCTATCTAGCTATATATATATATATATATATCTGTAACTCTCTCTCTCTCTATATATATATATATATTTATATATATATGTGTGTGTGTGTGTGTGTATGTACGTATATATATACGTGAGTGTATGTATATATATATATATATATATATATATATATAATAATACACATATATATATATATCTGTATATCTATCTTTGTGTGTGTGTGTATGTATGTATGTACGTATATATATATATATAATACGCACACACATTTTGTTTTGTATGTGTGTATATGTGACATATATATTTACTTACGTACACACACACACAAACACATCTCAAAAAGTTAATATACTCCTCTCATCAAACCACTTTTACCTGTGCAGACACTAACTACCTGTTGCTTCAAATTTTATTAATGTATTTTATGCCCAAGACATGTCTCCTAAATCCTAGATTAAACATTTAAATACATTAAATGACATTATCTTGTCTCTAGGATATAAATCTTCCAAAAACTATCTTGTCTGTTTTAGTTTTAAGGTCTCCCCCTCTCTCTTTCTATATATATATTAATAATATAAGGGTGTGAAATATAACCATTATCGGTGGAACTTTTACAAAAAGCTCTTTATATATATATATATATATATATATATATATAAATAGGGAAATATATTTGTAGAAAATAGGAATAAGCGGTCTTTGACTACTATTTCTAAATTTTCGGTATCTGGCTAAGCAACTTGTTGCTTAACCCTATTTATATATATATATATATATATATATGTATATATATATATATATACCAAGTAAGTTAGGGGTTGTGGGTCCCACCCACTAAGGGATAATATTTATACAATATACTGCTGGTATAATACCCAATTATTAATACACAAGTGTTTTAAATTGCAATGCAATAAACTTATTGTATTAAATAGGGAAGGTAAAGAAATATTTTACCATTAATTTATATTACAAATAAGAATTTGTAATATATATATATATATATATATATATATATATATGTATGTGTGTGTGTGTGTGTATGTATGTGTGTACACACACACACACATATGAAGAAAAAGGAGGCATCCAAAATTCTGACTGCCCCTTTTTTCTTGATATACAATATCTGTACACTTCGTCAAACAATCTACACATACACACACACTATATATATGTGCATATATGATTGAGACAGCTGCGAACGAATTATGAATATTATTCCCTTTGATAAGATCGGGAACGAAGCGATCCTACGGCGTGCTGGCCCACCTCGTATGATGGAAAATCCTCAATGAGAGAAATTTACGTTGGTTAGGACACGTACACAGCAGACTCCCGGGCTTTCTAAGGGAAAAGAAAAATCACGGAAAACCTAGACCAGGAGTCGGCGAACTGGGGTCAATTGAAATTCTTGGGGGTAATTTTATCCTACATTAGTTATATATATATATATATATACACATGTACATGCATACATATATATATGTGTGTGTGTATGTGTGTATAATAAAAGCTATATATATGTATAAAATTATATAAAAATCATGTTCCTTGTTATCTACGATTTTCTTCCCTTTCGATTGAAGGGGGTAACATCGATGTAAATAAATATTGGATTGTCCGGTAAGTTCGTGCCGATATATAGTAGCTTACCTTTCGACTTATTTTAGAACATGGTTGAGTCCATAAAAGAAGGATTTGACTACACCTCCATTTAGAGCACAGTTTAAGCTATCTTTTCATGGAAGAAGATTTATGTTCCTATAACCTGTGTTAATACTGTAACCCTTTAAAATGGAAGATAAGAAAGTTCATTTTCGGCACTTGATGCTTTGGGAACCAGACAAAAATTGCTGCAGCTTGGCTGGGATGTGTTACCCCACCCTCCATATTCACCAGATATTGCTCCTTCGGATTTCCACTTATTCAGGTCTCTTAATGGTAAAAATTTCAATTCCTTGGATGACGTAAAAAGATACCTTGATGAATTCTTTGCCATGAAACCACCTCAATTCTGGGAAGAGGGTGTTTTCAAGTTAAAGGAAAGATAGAGACGCATTGTGCAACAAAATGGCTCATATTTGGTTGATTAAAAATGTAATGGCAAGTAATTATTGACCTTTTTCTTTCCTTTAAAAATCGGCATGAACTTTTCGGACAATCCAATATATTTTGGAGTAATTGATTAAAGCAGTTCTCCGACACCTGACCTAGACTGAGATTCAAAGATATAACAAGGAATTGATCATAATAAATGGCAACCTGACCAGTATGAAGAAAGCTTATCATGTAATGTCAAAGCCACGAACAGTCTTAGTTGCGACGAGTGACTGCATAAGCTTTCTTCAATTACTGGTCGGTCATTCACTCGAGTTTGTCATTCATTATGATCAATTAGGAGTGGCTGTGTGGTATGTAGCTTGCTTACCAACCACATGGTTCTGGGTTCAGTCCCACTGTGTGGCACCTTGGGCAAGTGTCTTCTACTATAGCGTCGGGCTGAACAAAGCGTTGTGAGTGGATTTGGTAGACAGAAAAGGAAAGAAGCCCGTCGTATATATATATATATATATATATATATATATATGTGTGTGTGTGTGTGTGTGTGTATGTATGTATGTGTGTCTATATGTTTGTACGTCTGTGTTTGTCCCTCCAATATTGCTTGACAACCAATGCTGGTGTGTTTACGTCCCCGTAACTTAGCAGTTCGGCAAAAGAGACCGATAGAATAAATACTAGGCTTACAAACAATAAGTCCCGGGGTTGATTTGCTTGACTAAAGGTGGTGCTCCAGCATGGCCTCAGTCAAATGACTGAAACAAGTAAATGAATAAAAGAATAGTATGTATGTATGAGTGGAGGTAAAGAATACATGCCCACCCATTTTCGGCCTAATCCTCACCCTAAACCTAACCCTAGCCCTAAACTAAAACCTAACCCTAAACTTAAACCAAACCCTAACCCCTAGCCCTAAACCTAACCACTAGGTGTGTATGTATGTTCTCTTTCGCTTTTTAATTTTAGAGTAAATTTTGACAAACCCCTTAACCTTTGAGGGTCATTGAGATGCTAGGTCGAGAAAAATTGGCAGAGTCCATCACTTTCCAGGCTAAACCCATTTTTAACCACTAAGCGATGCAACTCCACTAATGGTACTCATTTTTATAGCTGAGTGGACTCGAACAACATGAAGTGGTTTTGCTCAAGAGTGCAACACATTGCCTGGTCCAAGAATTGAAAGCGCATGTTATGATTGCGAGTCCAAAACCCTAACCACTAAGCCATGCACCTCCACAGTAAATTTTGACTGGCCACCTGCTTGATAGAAAACATCTTCTTTTGTTCATCATGCTATAAATCTTAGAAAGGACTTGCAGATTTTTCTAGGCCCGTATGTGTGTGCTGTGTGTGTGTGTTTATGTAAGTATGCACAGGTGTGTATGTACATATGTCATGCATGTATATATGTCTATGTAACTTTGCATATATATGTATATACTCTTTACTCTTTTACTTGTTTTAGTCCTTTGACTGCGGCCATGCTGGAGCACCGCCTTTAGTCGAGCAAATCGACCCTGGGACTTATTGTTTGTAAGCCCAGTACTTATTCTATCGGTCTCTTTTGCTGAACTGCTAAGTGACGGGGACAACCAGCATCGGTTGTCAAGCAATGCTAGGGGGACAAACATACACACACACACATATATATATACATATATACAACAGGCTTCGTTCAGTTTTCGTCTACCAAATCCACTCACAAGGCATTAGTCGGCCTGAGGCTATAGCAGAAGACACTTGCCCAAGATGCCATGCAGTGGGGCTGAACCCGGAACCATGTGGTTGGTTAGCAAGCTACTTACCACATAGCCACTCCGGCGCCTATATATATATGTATGATTGTAAACGTGTGTAAGTATATTTGTATGTAAGTGTGTTTGTATGTTTGTATAGTAGTAGTAGTAGTGTTTGTATAGTAGTAGTAGAAGTTGTTGTTGTTGTTGTTTTAGTTGGAGTAGAGGGGCGGCATTTAATCTTATAATTACATATAATTATCAACAGGTGTTCGTTATCAAAAAGGCTTTGTTTTAGTAATCATAAGGGTCTTCCATTGTATTTATATATTATATAATACAATATACATACATATATGTATATATATATACTTCATTTCCACACACGCCAGCTGAATTCAATTCATCCCCAGTCAAAAGACACCTGTTGTTGTGTCCTGTTATTATTATTATTATTTTTATTGTATTTTGTATTTATATTCGTGTAACATCGTCTGTTTTTCCATCCTTGTTTTCGTGTACGTTCGATGCTTTTCTTCCAAGAAATCTAATGCTCTTAGCTTAGTTTTTC
>NC_043023.1:8542881-8555381 GCF_006345805.1 Octopus sinensis
TAGGCCACAAGGTTATGGTCTCATTTGGCTTGCCGGGTCTTCTCAAGCACAGCATATTTCCAAAGATCTTGGTCACTAGTCATTTCCTTGGTGAGGCCTAAAGTTCGAACCACTTCATCCCAGGTCTTCCTGGGTCTACTTCTTCCACAGGTTCCCTCAACCGCTAAGCTGTGACACTTTTTCATACAGCTATCCGCATCCATTCTCGCTATATGTCCATACCAGTGCAGTCGTCTCTCTTGCACACCACATCTGATGCTTCTTAGGTCCAACTTTTCTCTCGGGGTACTTACACTCTGTCGAGTATGCACACTGACATTACACATCCATCGGATCATACTGGCTTCATTCCTTGCGAGCTTACACATGTCCTCAGCAGTCACGGCCCATGTTTCACTGCCATGTAGTATGGCTATTCGTACACATGCGTCATACAGTCTACCTTTTACTCTGAGTGAAAATTTCCACTTATTTCTTATTTTTATATTCTAAAATTTTTGTTGCGTCTTGCAACCTTTTCAATAGTTTTCAGTCAACGAAAATTTTAGGACAATAAAAATAAGAAATAAGTGGAAATTTTACTGGTGAGTGTGTTACATTTTAAGGCACAAAAAGAAAATGACTCTCTCCAGACACAACAGAATATGCTTCAACACACGAACTCATATAAAGAATCTTGCAAACCAAATCCAAAAACGAAATATATATATATATATATGTATGTATATATATATATATATATATATATATATATATATATATATATATATATATATATATATATATATGTATGTATATATATATGTATGTATATATATATATATGTATGTATATATATGTATGTATGTATATATGTATGTATATATATATATGTATATATATGTATGTATATATATATGTATATATATATATATGTATGTATATATATGTATGTATATATATGTATGTATATATATGTATGTATATATATATGTATATATATTTATATGTATGTATATATATGTATGTATATATATATATGTATGTATATATATGTATATATATGTATGTATATATATATATATGTATGTATATGTATATATATATATATATGTATGTATATATATGTATATATATATATGTATGTGCCGCCTCGACTGGCTTCCATGCCGGTGGCACGTAAAATGCACCAATCAGACTGTGGCCGTTGCCAGCCTCGCCTGGCACCTGTGCGGGTGGCACGTCAAAATCACCCACTACACTCATGGAGTGGTTGGTGTTAGGAAGGGCATCCAGCTGTAGAAACATTGCCAGATAAGACTGGAGCCTGGTGCAGCCTTCTGGCTTCCCAGATCCCCGGTCGAACCGTCCAACCCATGCTAGCATGGAGAACGGACGTTAAACGATGTTGATGATATATGTATATATATATGACGCCACCCCGCTGGCTTAGCGAGCAGGCTAACAGAAGAAAGTGAGGGAAAGTTGTGGAGAAAGTGCACAGCAGGGATCACCACCTCCTGCCAGAGCCTCGTGGACCTTTTTAGGTGTTTTCGCTCAATAAACACACACAACACCTGGTCCGTTGCCCTAACCACTGGGCCATTGCGCCTCCACACATACATATATATATATATAAGTAGTTGAATGAATTATCCTACTATGGATAATTCGGTTAACCGATATTCGGGTAGCAAATTCACGTCAGAAAAACACGGTTGAAGCTACATGCCAAGGGCAGAGATCATGTGCTTTCGTGTGGAAATTTGTGTGTTTTTTTAATACAAATAAATGAAAGAATGGAGTTGAACGACGATTTAACAAAATCCCTTTACTCTCGACATATGTTTCGAAGACTGCATATTCCTAATTTCGAAGGAATAAGGGGTGCATTATGCCGCCTTCTATATATATATATATTACAGGCTTCTTTCAGTTTCCATCTACCAAATCTACTCACAAGGCTTTGGTCAGCCCGAAGCTATAGCAGAAGACACTTGCCCAAGGTGCCACGCAGTAGGACTGAACCTGGAACTATGTGGTTTGTAAGCAAGCTACTTTCCACACAGCCACTTCTACGCCTATATATAGGCGTTAGCTACTACACACATTTTTTCTCTCCTTGTTTTTTCTGTGTCCCTATCTGTAGAAGAGCATAGGCTCAAAACGTAAAAGACCTTTTCTATTCCTGAGTGTTATACTAATACATCTGTTTGTTTTGTACACCACCTGTCTTCGTCTTTAGTTTTCTTCATAAACTCTCCCTATATATATATATATATCATCATCATCATCATCATCATCATTTAACGTCCGCTTTCCATGCTAGCATGGGTTGGACGGTTCAACTGGGGTCTGGGGAGCCCGAAAGCTGCACCAGTCCAGTCAGATCTGGCAGTGTTTCTACAGCTGGATGCCCTTCCTAACGCCAACCACTCCGAGAGTGTAGTGGGTGATTTTATGTGCCACTGACACAGGTGCCAGACGAGGCTGACAAACGGCCACGCTCGGATGGTGTTTTTTTATGTGCCACCGACACAGGTGCCAGACGAGGCTGGCAGACGGCCACGCTCGGATGGTGTTTTTTATGTGCCACCGACACAGGTGCCAGACGAGGCTGGCAGACGGCCACGCTCGGACGGTGTTTTTATGTGCCACCGACACAGGTGCCAGACGAGGCTGGCAGACGGCCACGCTCGGATGGTGTTTTTATGTGCCACCGACACAGGTGCCAGATGAGGCTGGCAAACGGCCACGATCGGATGGTGCTTGTTACGTGCCCACAGCACGGAGGCCAGTCGATGCGGTACTGGCTACGGCCACGTTCGGATGGTTTTCTTATGTGCCACGTGCCACCGGCACTGGTACCACAAAGATACAAATTCCATTGATGTTCATCTATTTTGATTTGTTTTGATTTGATTTGATTTTGATTTTGATTTTCACTTGCCTCAACAGGTCTTCACAAGTGTCACAAGAAGGAAGGTATGCACAGGTGGACTGACTACGTCCCAGGTAGGGGCCATGGGTTATGGCCTGACTAGTCTTGCCGGGTCTTCGGATGGTGTTTTTTATGTGCCACCGACACAGGTGCTAGATGAGGCTGGCGAACGGCCACGATCGGATGGTGTTTGTCATGTGCCCACCGCACTGACTACGGCACTGATGGATTTCTTGTGTGCCACAGGCACTGGTACCACAAGATACAAATTCCATTGATGTTCATCTATTTTGTCTATTTTGATTTGATTTGATTTGATTTGATTTTCACTTGCCTCAACCGGTCTTCACAAGTGTCACAAGAAGGAAGGAAGGTATGCACAGGTGGACTGACTAGTCTTGCCGGGTCTTCGGAAGGTGTTTTTATGTGCCACCGACACAGGTGCCAGATGAGGCTGGCGAACGGCCATGATCGGATGGTGTTTGTTACGTGCCCACAGCACGGAGGCCGGTCGATGCGGAACTGGCTACGGCCACGTTCGGATGGTTCTCATGTGTGCCACAAAGTGTGTGCCACCGGCACTGGTACCACAAAGATACAGATTCCATTGATGTTCATCTATTTTGATTTGTTTTGATTTGATTTGATTTGATTTTCACTTGCCTCAACAGGTCTTCACAAGTGTCACAAGAAGGAAGGTATGCACAGGTGGACTGACTACGTCCCAGGTAGGGGCCATGGGTTATGGCCTGACTAGTCTTGCCGGGTCTTCGGATGGTGTTTTTATGTGCCACCGACACAGGTGCTAGATGAGGCTGGCGAACGGCCACGATCGGATGGTGTTTGTCATGTGCCCACAGAACGGAGGCCAGTCGATGCGGTACTGGCTACGGCCACTTTCGGATGGTTTTCTCTTGTGTGCCACCGGCACGTTCGGATGGATTCTTGTGTGCCACCGGCACTGGTACCGCAAGCGGTACTGACTACGGCCACGTTCGGATGGATTCTTGTGTGCCACCGGCACTGGTACCACAAGCGGTACTGACTACGGCCACGTTCGGATGGATTCTTGTGTGCCACTGGCACTGGTACCACAAGGATACAAATTCCATTGATGTTCATCTATTTTGATTTGTTTTGATTTGATTTGATTTTCACTTGCCTCAGCAGGTCTTCACAAGTCGGAAGGTATGTACAGGTGGACTGACTACGTCCCAGGTGGGCCCACGGGTTATGACCTGACTAGTCTTGCCGGGTCTTCGGATGGTGTTTTTATGTGCCACCATGTTCCCACAGCACGGAGGCCAGTCGATGCGGTACTGGCTACGGCCACGTTCGGATGGTTTTCTTGTGTGCCACAGGCACTGGTACCACAAAGATACAAATTCCATTGATGTTCATCTATTTTGATTGATTTTGATTTTCACTTGCCTCAGCAGGTCTTCACAAGTGTCACAAGAAGGAAGGTATGCACAGGTGGATCGACTACGTCCCAGGTAGGGGCCACGGGATATGGCCTGACTAGTCCTGCCGGGTCCTCTCATGCACAGCACACTTCCATAGGACTCGGTCTTCAGTCATTTCCTTGGTGAGACCTAAAGTTCGAAGGTCGTGCTTCACCACCTCGTCCCAGGTTTTCCTGGGTCTACCTCTTCCACAGGTTCCCTCAACTGCTAGGTTGTAGCACTTTTGCACACAACTATCTTCAGCCATTCTCGTCACATGACCATACCAGCGCAGCCGTCTCTCTTGCACACCACAACTGACACTTCTTAGGTTCAACTTTTCTCTCAAAGTACTTACACTCTGACGATTATGAACACTGACATTACACATCCATCGGAGCATACTGGCTTCATTTCTTGCAAGCTTACGCATATCCTCAGCTGTCACGGCCCATGTTTCACTACCATGTAGCATGGCTGTACGTACACACGCATCATATAGTCTGCCTTTTACTCTTAGCGAGAGACCTTTTGTCACCAGCAGGGGTAAGAGCTCTCTAAACTTTGCCCAGGCTATTCTTACTCTAGCAGTTACACTTTCAGCACACCCACCCCCACTATTGACTTGGTCTCCTAGGTAGCGGAAGCTATCAACTACTTCTAGTTTGTCTCCCTGGAATGTGGTAGAAGTTGGACTCTGCACATTTCCAGTGTTTATTTCTCCTGAGCATCTGCCACAGACAAAACTATTTTCTTAGTTAGCCTTCCTTTGACATTGCTGCACCTCTTATGTGTCCATAGCTTACACTTGGTGCACCTTATAGAGTTTCTACCTACACCTTTTTTACAGATCGAGCAGGGCCATCTACCTGAAGTCGTTTGTGGTTGGTCCACCTTCCTACTTATTAGGACTTTGGTTTTGGCTAGGTTGATTCTAAGGCCCTTCGATTCTAATCCTTGTTTCCACACCTGAAACTTCTCCTCCAGTCCTAAATTCTTCCGTTATTGCCTGGAGGACTATGATAAATAGGAGGGGGCTGAGGACTGATCCTTGGTGGACCCCAACCTCTACCCGGAATTCTTCACTGTACTCGTTGCCAACCCTCACCTTACTAGCTGCGTCTCTGTACATGGCTCGCACAGCTCTCACTAACCATTCATCTATACCTAGTTTCCTCATTGACCACCAGATAAGGGATCGGGGGACCCTGTCAAAGGCTTTCTCTAAGTCAACAAAAGCCAGGTACAAGGGCTTACCTTTGGCTAGGTATTTCTCCTGCAGCTGTCTTACCAGGAATATAGCATCAGTAGTACTTTTCCCTGGCACGAACCCAAACTGCATATCATCTAAGCTAACTCTCTCTCTAATTAACTGGGCTATAACCCTCTCCGTAACCTTCATTACCTGATCCAACAGCTTGATGCCCCTGTAGTTATTTGTATCTAGGGCATCGCCTTTACCTTTGTAGCAGTTGACTATTATGCTGCTACACCAGTCATTGGGTATGACTCCTTCGTGTATCACCTGGTTAACTATACGGGTGACTATGCTATAGCCGACACTACCAGATATTTTGAGCATCTCTGCAGTAATTCCTGATGGGCCTGGGGCTTTCCCTGTCTTCATGCTTCTAATTGCCTTAGCTACCACGGAACTATCAACTCGGATAGCTGGTCCCTCTGTCGGGTCAACATTCGGCAGACTCTCTTTATCCCATTCATTTCCTCATTCAGCAACCTTTCATAGTGGCGTCTCCAAGCTTCTCTCTTTGCATCCTCATTTAACGCAAGTGAACCATCCTCCATGCGAACACATTTCTCTCCTACCACATCTCGATTCTCTCTCACACACTGTCTTGCAACACGAAATACCTCAAGTCTTTCATCCTCACGGCGCAGGACATTGGCAAATTTTCTTTTATCTGCTTCCCCTCTGGCTAGATAGACCTGTCTCCTAGCTTCCCTTCTGGCAGTCTGATACACTTCCCTGCTACCACCGTTCTTCCAGGCCTTCCAAGCCTGTTTCTTTTTGTCTAATAGCCCTATCAACAATATTGTTCCACCACCATGTTATTTTGGGTCTTAAGGGGACTTTGCACCAGCCACAGATCTGGTCAGCGGCTTTCAGCAGGTTGTCCCTCAGAAACGTCCAGTTGTCCTCTACCCCATGTGTAGCTATACCCCCTTCCACTTCGTCAAAGGCTTCAAGTAACATATCTCTAAATCTCTGTCCATTCGCAGGGTCTTTAAGCTTCCAGACCCTTCTTCTCCATGTTGGTCGTCTTCTAGTCGCCCTCTTAGTCCTGATCCTAAAGTCACTAACTACCAGTCTATGTTGTGGGGTGCATTCTTCGCCCGGGAAGGTTTTGGCATTTATAAGCAGCCATCTTTCCCTTTTTCTGGCGAGGATGTAGTCGATTTGGCTAGCATGCCGGCCCAATCGGTAGGTGACCAGGTGGCTTGTTGGTTTCCTGAAGTTAGTGTTGCAGATCATAAGACTATTCGCATCGCAGAACTCCAGCAGCCTGGTTCCCTCCTCGTTGCGGGAACCATAACCGTAGCCTCCATGCACGCCATGGAAGCCCCCAGCATGTCGTCCAACATGCCCATTGAAATCACCAGCCACAAAGAGAAGGTCCCTGTCGTTCGTCAATGAGGTGGTCTGCAGTAGGGTGTCATAGAAACTGTCTTTCTGTCCATCGGGTAGCCCTGGCTGAGGGGCATAGGCCGATATAATGGTTGCTAATCTATGATGAAGCACTATTCTAATCTTAAGTATTCTGTCACTTACTCTGATTACCTCAATTACTCTATCTATCCATTTCTCAGCGATAAGTATACCCACGCCACCAACCCCGTCAGTGTTCCCTGCCCAGAAAATCTTGTACCTGTGTTCCTTGCCTGTGAGGAACCTAGCAGATCCTCCTCTCCACCTTATTTCTTGCATACAACATACGTCAACACGTCTCCGTTCAAGCATCTCGACTATCTCGCCAGACCTACCTTTCAGTGTGCCAGCGTTGAGGGTGCCCAACCTGAGGGGGTGGAAGGAATTGACCCGAGAGGCCCAGGGACGGGGAGCAGTGCCGTCATGTACCTGAAAAGAAGAAGAAAACTCGCATTTGGCAGAATTCATAAGCAAAGCAATGAACTTAAGTTCAACCTGTTACACTGCACTAACATGTTTTTGCGCCGTATGGTCACCACCATATATAGAAGGCGTGGTATTGGTTTAAGGCCTTTAGGTGTTCATGGAAGAAAAGCAAAGGAAGGCAAGGTGAGATAAGGACTTCCGGTACTGGTGGTGGGGGCGGGAGGGCGGTCGCACTGCGCACTGGGAGAAGACGAGATTTAGGCGGCAGTAAGAAAGGCAAGATTTGAGATGGAAAGGTTTGCGGTCGTGTGCATAATTTTCTATGAGTGTAAGTTGGGAAAGATGGGTTAGAGAATTAAGCGACAGAAAGACCAGATTTGAGACGAGATGTTTTTTTTGCGGTCGTGTGAATAAGTTTTTGTGAGCGAAAGTTTATATGCTTCAGCTAGCATTTGAGACGAAGGATAACGATAATATATGGGGGACACAATAATAAGGCTTGATGGTGATAATAATACTTGCAAAAACAATGAAAGAGGGACAGGTCGTGAACTTAAATATGACTTAGCTGATATTTTTCATCATCCTGCAGTTCGTAGTTCGTGTGTTATAGCCAGGAGGAAAGCAATAATAAGGGCGGTCAAGCCTCGTGCGTAGGGTTTTATAGGGGAGGGGGAGCGGAGGTGTGGGTAGAAGCCTGTGGCAGCGAGTGAAAGTGAAATATATATATATATAGAGAGAGAGAGACAGCGATGTGCGTAGGGTTTTATAGGGGAGGGGGAGCGGAGGTGTGGGTAGAAGCCTGTGGCAGCGAGTGAAAGTGAAATATATATATATAGAGAGAGAGAGAGAGACAGCGATAACAGAGGGAGAAAACGACACCGCAGAGAAAGAGAGAGAGAGAGAGGGAGGGAGAGAGACATGGTGATAACAGAGGGGCAAAAACGACATTGCGCACTGGGAGAAGACGAGATTTAGGCGGCAGTAAGAAAGGCAAGATTTGAGATGGAAAGGTTTGCGGTCGTGTGCATAATTTTCTATGAGTGTAAGTTGGGAAAGATGGGTTAGAGAATTAAGCGACAGAAAGACCAGATTTGAGACGAGATGTTTTTTTTTTTTTTGCGGTCGTGTGAATAAGTTTTTGTGAGCGAAAGTTTATATGCTTCAGCTAGCATTTGAGACGAAGGATAACGATAATATATGGGGGACACAATAATAAGGCTTGATGGTGATAATAATACTTGCAAAAACAATGAAAGAGGGACAGGTCGTGAACTTAAATATGACTTAGCTGATATTTTTCATCATCCTGCAGTTCGTAGTTCGTGTGTTATAGCCAGGAGGAAAGCAATATATATATATATATATATATATATATATAGATGAGTGTATAGAAGAGAAGATTGCATTGTTTATACCTTTTATTCTTTTGAATAAGTATCAGTGGAATTTTTGAAACATATGTAGAAAGAAAAAATACTTGTTTAAACCTGCGTTAACTCCATTTTTTATTCCTATATATATATATATATATATATATATATATCGCCTATATATATATATATTGGCGATTTTTTTTTTCTTCCGTCTTCCCTTCTCTGGATCTTTCCTTTTCCTAAGTTTCTGACAAAGAGCTCCGCTCGAAACGTAAAACCCTCCTTCCTCCCTTCCTTCCTGAGCGTCCAATAATACTATATTTGTTCCACGTCCTCACGTTGTTGTGTTTTCATGTTTGGATTATCTTTATATATATATATATATATATATACACGATGAGCTTCTTTCAGTTTCCATCTACCAAATCTATTCACAGGGCCTTGATTATAGTAGAAGACACTTGCCCAAGAACTGGAACTATGTGGTTGGGAAGCGAGCTTCTTACCACACAGTCACAAGACACACACGGCTATATATACTTGGTGACTAAGCCAGGTGAATAGAATCTACAGCTACACCCTAAAAAGAAATGTTGCCTTTAACACCTACCAGACTATTAGTTATTGTGGGAAAACCAGTTTTTGTGTATGATGAATGATAATAGTAATACTAATAATAATAGTAATAATAATAATAATAATAATAGTAATAATAATAATAGTAATGATAATAATAGTAATGATAATAATAATAGTAATAATAGTAATAATAATAATAGTAATAATAATAATAGTAATGATAATAATAGTAATACTAATAATAATAGTAATAATAGTAATAATAATAATAGTAATGATAATAATAGTAATGATAATAATAATAATAGTAATAATAATAGTAATGATAATAATAGTAATACTAATAATAATAGTAATAATAATAATAATAATAGTAATAATAATAATAGTAATGATAATAATAGTAATACTAATAATAATAGTAATAATAATAATAATAATAATAGTAATAATAATAATAGTAATCATAATAATAGTAATACTAATAATAATAGTAATAATAGTAATAATAATAATAGTAATGATAATAATAGTAATGATAATAATAGTAATACTAATAATAATAGTAATAATAGTAATAATAATAATAGTAATGATAATAATAGTAATGATAATAATAATAATAATAGTAATAATAATAGTAATGATAATAATAGTAATACTAATAATAATAGTAATAATAATAGTAATAATAATAATAGTAATGATAATAATAGTAATACTAATAATAATAGTAATAATAATAATAATAATAATAATAATAATAATAATAATAAAAAACTATTAAAAACTACAGACCAATAACCTGCCAAACTACAGACCAATAACCTGCCAAACTACAGACCAATAACCTGCCAAACTACAGACCAATAACCTGCCAAACTACAGACCAATAACCTGCCTCCCTACTATGTAAACTACAGACCAATAACCTGCCTCCCTACTATGTTCAAGGCATTTACTGCAGTGATATCGCAAAGGCTGAACAAGCACCTGGACGAAAACAAACTGTTCCCAGAAGAGCAGAAAGGATGCCGCAAGGGCTCATATGGCTGTAAAGATCAACTAATGATTAATAAAGCCGTAACTGAAGACAGCCACAGAAAGAAGAGAGGCCTCAGTATGGCCTGGATTGACTACAAAAAGGCGTTTGATAGCATCCCCCACACATGGATCCTCGAAACACTAGCCATTAACAAAGTAGCACCAACAATCATAAAATTCATAGAGCACTCTATGAATAAATGGCAAACAGTCCTACACCTCCAAACAAAAGAGGGACTCATGAAAACCAAAGACATCCCCATTAGAAGAGGAATATTCCAGGGAGACACGCTCTCTCCACTCCTTTTCTGCTTGGCACTGTCACCTCTATCTGATATGCTAAATAGAACTGGATGTGGATATAAATGTTACGGCAAAACGATCAGCCACCTTTTATATATGGATGACCTAAAACTATACGCTGCAAATGACAAACAGCTGGAAACACTATTAAAGACAGTTCATGGATTTACCAAAGAAATAGATATGAAATTTGGATTAGAAAAATGTGCCAAAGTAACCATGAAAAGAGGAAAACTAGTTAAGAGTAACAACATCACACTAGATAAAACCAATGAAATAAAAGAATTAGACCAAAGCCAAACTTACAAATACTTAGGAATCCATGAACTAGATAAGACACAACACACACAAATGAAAGAGAAAATAAAAAAGAATATTATAGACGAGTTAGATCAATACTAAAAACAGAGCTCAATGCTAAAAACAAGATAATAGGTATCAACACTTTAGCTGTCCCAGTTATAAGTTACAGCTACAATATCCTTAACTGGACACGAAATGAACTGTCCAAAATAGATAGGAAAACAAGAAAAATACTGACAGGATCTAGGATGCATCACCCAAAATCTGACATAGAAAGACTATATATACAACGTATAGAAGGTGGTAGCGGCCTTATACAGCTGGAAAACTACTATAAAATAATCACCATAGGACTACAAAAATATCTACTTCAGAAGGAAGGAAAACTGATCCAGATAGCAGCAAAACACGAGCAAAACAAAAAACTGTTCTCAGTATTTAAGGAAGCTGACAAATACAAACAAGAAATCATACCACCTAATAAACACAAAGAAGAAGAAGAAGAAGATGATGAAGAAACAACAAAAGCTATAAAACAAATGAAATCCAAACTAAAAATAGAACAGCAACGAGCCATGATAAAACGATGGCAAGAAAAGCCCCTTCATGGTAAATACTGCACTAAACTAAACGCAAAAGAAATAGACAAAGAAAAATCCCAGCAATGGTTGAGAAGCTCAGGACTCAAAGCAGAAACAGAGGGATTTTTAATTGCAGCACAAGACCAAAGCCTCCCCACCAGAAATTACCAAAAACATGTAATGAAAAGAAATATTACAAGTAACTGCAGAATATGTAGAGATGGACAAGAAACAATAAATCATATTATCTCTAGCTGCCCAGTCCTGGCTAAGAAGGAATATATTCACAGACATGACAGAGTTGGAACCTACATACATTGGAAGCTATGCCAACATTATGGAATAACAACAGAAAAAAGATGGTATAGACACATACCAGAAAAGGTCACAGAAAACGAGAAAGCAACCATACTCTGGGATATGCCGATACACACAGATAGAGAAATTAAGGCCAACAGACCAGATATAGTTGTCAGAGATCATGAAGAAAAAAAATGCTTTCTAATTGATGTATCAATACCGGCAGATGACAACGTGTCTCTAAAAGAAATGGAGAAACTCTCAAAATACAAAGACCTGGAAATAGAGATAACTAGAATGTGGAACCTGAAAACAGAAACAATTCCTATCATAGTAGGTGCATTAGGCATGATAAAAAAATATTCAGACAAATACATAACAAAAACACCAGGACTTACAAACACATATAACATACAGAAAATTGCACTACTAGGCACTGCACACATCCTACGCAGAACACTTTCCATACAATAACCATCAGAGCATCACAACAAATCACAGCACATACCCAAGGCACACAGAGCTGCGCTCGGTAGTGAAGTGAAAGCACGCTAT
>NC_043023.1:8560381-8620381 GCF_006345805.1 Octopus sinensis
AGTTTGAAGGGAATAATAATGATTACCTTTGATTTCTAAATAGAAATGAATAGGAAATAGCACTTACTGACCAAAGGCAATAAGTGAATTTGTAGTATTCAGCAGGATATTTGCTCTGACAATATTTCTGCTTGAGGGCGGCGAGCTTGCAGTATTGTTATCACACCGGGCGAAATGCTTAGCGGTATTTCATCTGCCGTTACATCCTGAGTTCAAATTCGATGAAGGTCAACTTTACCTTTCATCCTTTCGGGGTCGATTAAATAAGTACCAGTTAAGCACTGGGGTCAATATAATCAACTTAGTTCATTTGTCTGTCTTTGGTTGTCCTATCTGTGTTTAGCTCCTTGTGGGCAGTAAAGAAATAGGTATTTCATCTGCCGTTATGTCCTGAGTTCAAATTCTATGAAGGTCAACTTTACCTTTCATTCTTTCAGGGCCGATTAAATAAGTACCAGTTACACACTGGGATCGATATAATCAACTTAATTCATTTGTCTGTCTTCTCTGTGTTTAGCCCCTTGTGGGTAGTAAAGAAATAGGTATTTCGTCTGTCGTTACGTTCTGATTTCATATTCCACCAAGGTTGACTTTGCCTTACATCTTTTCAGGGTCAATTAAATAAGTACCAGTTATGCACTGGGGTTGATGTGATCGACTTAATCCCTTTGTCTGTCCTTGTTTGTCCCCTCTATTTTTAACCCCTTGTGGGTCGTAAAGAAATAGGTATTTCATCTGCCGTTACGTCCTGTGTTCAAATTCTACGATGGTCGACTTTGCATTTCATCCTTTCGGGATCAATTAAATAAGTACCAGTTACGCACTGGGGTCAATATAATCAACTTAATCCCTTTGTCTGTGCTTGTTTGTCCCCTCTGTGTTTAGCCCCTTGTGGGCAATAAAGAAATATATATTTCTGTTTCAGCAACTCAGTACTGAATCTGCCTGAAACATAATGGAAAATAGGCTAATTTCAAAACATTGGTGTCTAGGTCACAAAAGCAAAGTTTGAAGGGAATAATAGTAATTTCCTTTGATTTCTAGATAGAAGCAATTAGCAAATAACACTTACTGACCAAAGACAACAAGAAAATCTGTTGTATTGAGCAGAATATTTGCTCTAACGATATTTCTGCTTCAGCAACTTAGCACTGAATCTGTTTGAAATGTAATGGAAAATAGGTCAGTTTCAAAACATTAGTGTCTAGGAGACAAAAGCTAGGTTTGAAGGGAATATTGATCGTTTCCTTTAATTTATAATAATAATGATAATAATAATAATAATAATAATAATAATAATAATGAAATTATTGTATACAGTGCTCAGGTGCACCACAACTTGTCAGAAAGTGCGTATAAAGTCTGGAAAGCGAACGATGTATCAGTCAGATACATGCTTGCGTGTGCATGGAGGGAAGAAAATCAGGTGTAGTGTTGGCGAATCTCAGGAAGCATGGAAGTTTTGAAGGATGCAGTGCTCCGACAACTAACAACTGATGCCAGCAGTCTGTTCCATGCTTCAGCAACTCTTAGCGTGAAAAAATGTTTCCAGAAGAAAATTTAATTATTTTAATAATAATAATAATGAAATTATTATATACAGTGCTCAGGTGCACCACAATTTATCAAAAGTGCATATAAAATATATGCAGTAATGTACAAATGTCTGGAAAGTGAACAGTGTATGAGTCAGATACATGCTTGCATGTGTATGGAGGGGAGAAAATCAGGTGTAGTGTTGGCAAATCTCAGGAAGCATGGAAGTTTTGAAGGATGCAGTGCTCCGACAACTAACGACTGATGCCGGCAGTCTGTTCCATGCTTCAACAACTCTTAGCGTGAAAAAATGTTTCCTAAAGTCATGTGAGCTGTGCTGTTTTCTGACTTTGTAAACATGTCCACGGGTGTTAAACAGGTGGAGTTTTCAAATAATAATAATAATGAAATCATTGTATACTGTGCTTTCGATATATATGTATGTTCATCCGTCAGTTCGTACGTCCAGTAGGCTTAATTTATGTCCCATGGAGTGAATAATATTGGTTTCAAATTTTAACCCAAGGCCAGCAATTTTCAGGGGAGGGTATCAGTCGATTATGTCGACCCCCAGTACTCTACTCTTTTACTTGTTTCAGTCATTTGACTGCGGCCATGCTGGAGCACTGCCTTTAGTCAAGCAAGTCATGGGAGCTGTGCTGTTTTTTGACTTTGTAAATATGTCCATGGGTGTTAGACGGGTGGAGTTTGAAAAGAAAGAAGCAAATAGAAAATAACAGTTAGGGACCACAGACAAAGAAAAATAGAAAATTAAATATGTTGTTATAAAGTGTAATAATGATTTTTTTTCTGTTCCTTCTTTCAGGAAGACAACCGAGAAGATGAAGGAGAAGGCCATTGCTGAGTATGACAAAAATGTGAAACGCTATGAGAAACTACAGCAGGAGGCTGCCAGAAAGGCCGAGGAAGAAAACCGAAAACTTCGTGAGATGCAGAACAGAGGGCAGGGCAATCCAACAGGTAAAACCACAATACGGCAGAAACTGAAAACACTTGCAGCCCGCACAAAGACCCGACCGTCAGCTTTCCCTCACAGCACGACAGGACGCAGCGCTGTTCCAAAAAGTGACGTCTTCCACGAGACCGGGAACGTCACGGTTCATTCCCCGAAGGGCATCACACGGGGATCAGATGTGATGTATGTCAATGGCCAACCCGAATCGCAGATGAGCAATAGCATATATGAGAAAGAGGAGCAGAATTCGAAGGTGGCTGGAATCTTTGATCGGCCCGGTATGGGCACGATGGCATTTTTTAATAACCGCCAGGTGGCAGCACATTCTTTGTTTGCCGGTGATGAATCCGAAATAAGAGGCAAAGAACAAGGACATTTTGCTAGTCGTCCAACTGCTTTACTCAGCGACAGCATCATAGGCGATATGCAGTACAACCCCAAGGACTTACCCTGGGACGACGAGATCATTGGAAACCTAGACGACGGCGAAAATGGCCTCACAAAGTACTCGACACTTGAACTCTTTCTTGTAACTTACAAACTGGAGGACTACTTCGATGTGCTCTCTCGTGAGAAGATTGACCTTGATGCCTTAATGTTGCTGGAAGACGAAGACTTAAAGAGTCTTAATGTAGAGTTGGGGCCTCAACGGAAACTGAAAAATGCCATTGAAAAGAGACAAAATGTGCTACGTAACCCTGGGGCTATGGTTGATACACGAATCTGAAATCTGTAAAATATATTCCAATTATATTTTTTGATCATATTTTCATTATTTTTTTTTCGTACCTGTTATCTTTTATTTGTTTCACTCGTTTGACTGTGGCCATGCTGGAGCACCACCTCGAAGTATTTCAGTCAAACAAATTGCCCCCCAAATTAATTTTTTTAAGCTCAGTACTTATTCCATCAAACTTTTTTGCTGAACTGCTAAATTACAGGGACATAAACACACCAACACCCCTTGTCAGCAAGTGGGTGGGCGAGGTAGACAAACACAGACACAGAGACAAACGCACATAGCTGTATACATATATATATATATATATATATATATATATATATATATATATATATATATATATATATATATATATAAAATATATATATACAACTTATAAACAAGGGCAAAAGAAAAAAATTTCTAATATCAAATATGCTGAAAATAGACACATCGTCAATAACCATATAATTCATTACTATAAGCACTCACCTCGAAGAAAGCCGACAGAAATTTCTAAAACATTCCATTTTTATCATATTGGACCCGATTTCAGAGTTAATTCATAAGAACTTTCTCTTCGCCAGTGATAAATGCGGCAAAGAAATAAATGAAATACTTACTTATACCCATGGAAGAAGCAAACACTAAGTCATGAGCACAATTAAGTAACCCCAAAATATCCAAAATAGAAATTCTCCAGCACACCTCGAGTCACGTGCGATTCGAACTGAAAACCTTCATAGAGTGAGAGAGTCCGGAAGTGAACACTATTAAATTTACGTCTATATATATATACAATTGCAGAGTGGAAGGTGTTTATAAGCCTGTTCACTGACAAAATTCCCAGTGAACAGGTCGCCGTCTCAAAGTGATGAAAATATTTTGACAAATTAAATTTACATCTAATATAGGATAAAATTTTTCGAAAAACATTCTATAAATGGCCTGCATATTAAAAAATACCTTTAAAAGTTAAATTTATAAACAACTTATAAACAAGGGCAAAAGAAAAAAATTTTCTAATACCAAATATGCCGAAACTAGACACATCGTCCATAACCAAATAATTCCTCACTATAAGCACGCGTCTCGAAGAAAGCTGACAGAAATTTCTAAAAAATTCTATTATTATCATATCGGACCCAATTTCAGAGTTAATTTAACCTTTAAAGGTATTTTTTAATATGCTGCCCATTGATAAAATTTTTTGCGAAACATTTTATCCTATATTAGAAATATATATATGTATATATATATATATATATATATATATGTATATATATATATATGTTAATAAAATAGAACATATGCATATATATAAACATATATGTACATACCTACCTCTACATGTACATATACACGCATATATGTGTACAGGACACCAAAAAGACGTCGAACACATAGAGAGACGAAACACATAGACACAAACCAAGGAACAAGACAAGCAAAAAAAAAAAAAAAAAAGGAGAGATACAGGACAATAAGCACAACGAAAAATCCCCTTCTTCAGTCGCTAAGATTTCATCTACTAAACGTTTCGAAGGATAAAAGCGAGACGTATACTTCGAAGAAAAATTCCTTCCCGCGAAAAGCAAATCAATTAAAATTCTGAGATCTTTTCGCAGAGGGGTAAAAAAAAAAGCAAGACGGTAACGACAGTACAAACATATAAACAGTAAAAAATATATATATAAACAGTGGAAAAATAAATATATAACAGTGAGAGACAGGACAAGGAGAACAAGATAAGAAGGGCTGTTAACGCCAGACGAAAAAAGTATTGCAAACGCTGGATTATCGTGGAAGACGAGAGAGGGAAAATTTGTCGACCAGAAGCCTTACAAGGCGGGCGAGAAAAGACAGGATAGCAGTTACGACGGAAGTATCGTCGCAGATGGATGACGGGAATGGGGGAGGAGGAGCAAGAGGAAGAGAGAGAAGAAGGGGAATGGTGCGAGGAGACCATGAAGAATGGTGAAAGGGAGAGAGAGAATGAAGAATGAGAGAGAGAGGAAGAGACAAGTTAAGTGAGGGAAAAAAAGACGAAAAAGGGAATGGGAGAGAAAGAAAGAAAGATGCAGAGTCGCGTGAGATATATATATATATATATATATATATATATATATATATATATATACAGACACACATACATAGACAGACACACGCATATAGACAGATACACACATATTCCCTTGTATATGGTCTGTACATAAACCTTCTCCTCAACTTACGACCTATATGAATAAACAAAAACATCAATCTTTTGGATATTGGGAAGCTTTGCTTATCTATTATATAAAATCCGTTCTGTCTGTCTGTGTGTGTGTCTTCTAGGATCTCAGGCATCCTCCATCCAATTGCGCTCAAATTTGATATCTAGATACCGATGGTATCAGGGCGTGTATAAGTCTTGAAAAAATTACAAAAATCGATTCCAGGTGAGAATGCGATCGATAAAGGCGTTTTTGTCCTGCTTTTCTTCCGTCAACCTGTACATAACTGCACCTTCCACTTTTTATTGTTTTTGTACTGCTTAAAGGCACGTTTCTTTCCTGCCAAGCTTACTGTTTAAACCATGTTTGTGTTCTCCCAGTCAACAGCCTTATAATTACTGGTACTTTAAACTCTTCGGTTGCATATTTGTGTGAATAAAATCGTTTTTCTTTGGAATAGAAAAAAAAGTCTATCTTTATTTCTTCTTTTGCTGGTGTCTCAAATTTAGGTTAAATCAGTGTTTCTCAAAGGGGAGGTCTATGGGACGGTCGGACAAGTTGTTTTGAGAAAATTTGGTTTAAATGTTTGACAACTCAGCACCGTCCATTGGACCGGGGGTGGGGGCGTTTTGCTTGTGATAACTATGGCAACATCTGACAATGTGGGCCTCCCTCAGACCCAGGCCTGCTGCTGTCTCTTACTCGGTCACTTTAGAGCATCATTTGTATTTGAATGAAAACAGAGTTGCAAAATATGAATCCGCCATATGGCCCAGATTGACTTATGACCTGTCAGTCAGAACGGAGCTCAGTCGTAAGCCAAGGAGAAGGTGTGTGTGTGTGTCATCCGATCGTGGCCGTTGCCAGCTTCATCTGGTCTCCGTGCCAGTGGCACGTAAAAAGCACCATACGAACGTGGCCATTTGCCAGCCTCGTCTGGCACATAAAAAGCACCCACTACACTCACGGAGTGGTTGGCGTTAGGAAGGGCATCCAGCTGTAGAAACACTGCCAGATCAGACTGGGCCTGGTGCAGCCTTCTGGCTTCCCAGACCCCAGTCAAACCGTGCAACTCATGCTAGCGTGGAAAGCGGACGTTAAACGATGATGATGATGATATTTGGTTGTCTGGAAAGTTTGTGCTGATTTTTAAAGGAAAGAAAAAGATCAATAAATACTTGCCATTACATTTGTGATCAACCAAATATGAACCATTTTGTTGCACAATGCGTCTCCATCTTTCCTTTAACTTGAAAATACCCCCTTCCCAGAATTGAGGTGGTTTCATGGCAAAGAATTCATCAACGTATCTTTTTACGTCATCCAAGGAATTGAAATTTTTACCATTAAGACTATTCTGCAGAGACCTGAATATATATATAAAAACAAGATGATTGAAAAGTAACTCCCTGTTTTAAAATACTTACAAATTATTTATTAATAGCAATTTTTACTAAAACAATGGATATCTGAAGGTGCAATATCTGGTGAATATGGAGGGTGGGGTAACACATCCCAGCCGAGCTGCAGCAATTTTTGTCTGGTTCCCAAAGCATCAAGTGCCGAAGATGAACTTTCTTATCTTCCATTTTAAAGGGTTACAGAATTTACACAGATTATAGGAACATTAACCTTCTTCCACGAAAGATAGCTTAAACTGTGCTCTAAATGGAGGTGTAGTCAAATCCTTCTTTTATGGACTCAACCATGTTCTAAAATAAGTCGAAAGGTAAGCTACTATAAATCGGCACAAACTTTCCAGACAACCCAATATATATATATATATATGTATGCATTCTTTTACTCATTTCAGTCATTTGACTGTGGCCATGCTGGACCACCGCCTTTAGTCAAACAAATCGACGCAGGACTTATTCTTTGTAAGACAAGTACTTATTCTATCGGTCTCTTTTGCCAAGCTGCTAAGTTACAGGGTGGTAATCACACCAACATCGGTCGACAAGTGATGGTGGGGGGACAAACACAGACACAAACACTCACACACACGTACATATATATGATGGGCTTCTTTCAGTTTCCATCTATCAGACCCACTCACAAGGCTTTGGTTGGCCCAAGCCTATAGCAGAAGACATTTTGCCCAAGGTGCCAGGCAGTGGGACTGAACATGGAACCATGTGGCTGGGAAGCAAGCTACTTACGACACAGCCACGTATGTGAACAGGAAGAACACAACAAGAAGAAAAATTAAACAAGAACACAGCAAACAGAAAACTAGGTAAAAACCAGAAAGGAGAAACTGGACACACATACACACACACTCTCACAAACACATATATGACAAGAAATCATTTTTGTCTCTTTTTATAGAAACAAAGATTTATAGGACTGCAAAAGAGAATCCTACACATTTTTTTTCTCTCCATTGAATTGATAAAAGGTGGGTTTTTTTTCTAATTTATATATATATATATATATATATATATATATATATATATATATATATATATATATATATATATATATATATATATTGGTAAAACGGTAAGATAACAAAAGAAAGAAAGAGACCTCAATATTATGTAAATAGAGGAAATTTACATCGGCATCTGAAACTCAGAGTTTTATCTTGACTATCGAGTAATGTAACATATAATTGTATATATATATATATATATATATAAACAAGATGATTGAAAAATAATTCTCTATTTTAAAATACTAATAAATTATAAATTAATTGTAATTTTTACCAAAAAGATTGATACGAGAGGAAAGGTTGTAGTATGAGGTTTTATTTCAGATTTGATATGGGCTCCAGATGTTGACACCAGCTTCTTGAGTTGCCCAGGAATTGTGTCAACTGATTTCGCCAGGAACTCTTGTGGGATTGAAGAAGACATAACTTCTAGTATTCGCCCTTCAAGTTTTTTTCAAAGTCTTTAGTTTGGCACAGTAGACTTGTTCCTATAACGAACCCCCAAAAAAGAAGTTACGGAGGTGTTAAGTTGGGACACCTAACAGCCCACTTATGCGGACAATGATGACCCATCCGTCTCCTTGGGAAGTGGGCATTTAGCCATTACAGATTACTCTCACATACTTCAGAAAATGAACACTAAAAACTGAGAAAAGAATTACAATTAATAAATAATTGTTAAGTATTTTAAAATAGAGTTACTTTCCAATCACCCGTATATGTATATATATATGTGTATACATATATGTGTGTGTGTGTATTCTTTTATTTGTTTCAATAATTTGACTGTGGCCATGCTGGAGCACCCCAGGACTTATTCTTTGTAAGACTAGTACTTATTCTATCTGTCTCTTTCACTGAGCCACTGAGTTATGGGGATGTAAACACACCAACATCGATTGTCAATTGATGGTTGGGGGTACAAACACAGACACACAGACATATATACACACACACGTATATATACATGATGGGCTTATTTCAATTTCTATCCACGAAATCCACTCATAAGGCTTTGGTCGGCCCAAGGCTATAGTAGAAGACACTTGCCCAAGATGCCATGCAGTGGGACTGAACCCGGAACCATGTGGTTGGTAAGCAAGCTACTTACCACACAGCCACTCCTGCGATTATTTGTGGTTAAAAGTTGAAACAGAGTTAGTATTCTTGTTTGCATTCTGTTTAGATGTCCATTTGCTCTACGTCTGTAGATACTTACTTGTACTTGTGACAGCGTTCACCCAGGGCGGGTTGAGCCAGCTTCTTCTCTGGTCCTGATGGCATCATGAACCATGGCGGCCCATGCTTGAGGGTCCTGTGCGAGGTCACTGGAGATAGCAAGCCATTCGCGGTTTCATCTGCACAGACCGACCACCTGTGGACCTGAAAGTTCGGAGAGGTCCTCCTTTATCGTCGTTGCCCAGGTCTTCAGCCTCCGGCCCATGCGTTTGTGCCAGTCGGGAAGTGGAGGTGGGAGGAGGACATCACAAATCAGCTCACCCTAAAGTCCAACCCCTCCTCAAAGCAGTAGGGTGGTGTAAACGGGCAGTGTCAGAGCTATTCCGTCGGGAACTTCGGTTCCTGGTAGGGCCACCCAAGGTGGATTGGTCTGGCACCGAGCGGTATTAGGACCGCAGCCTGGCCAACGGGGACCCGGTAAAAAATTCCAAGAGGCGTCTGGTCAGCAACCGGCGGCTTCGAGGTCGTTCTGTCCCTGCGTCTGTGGAAACTCCGCAGCAAACAGTGCGTCCCGTCACTCAGGATATGCATGCGGGATGTCAGGGACCACTTGTGAATTCAATATTCCCACAAAACTTCTATGAATCCTACTGCTACCATGGCAATAAATATGAATACAAATATGCCCGTAGATAAATTAGGTGGTTAATTAATCCAAAATATAGTTTTGTAAAATAGAATTTTCTGTTTAAAGCCCTGGGTGGATATTCGGAAAACCCCAGTATACCATTTACTCATTTACTTGTTTCAGTCATTTGACTGCGGCCATGCTGGAGCACCGCCTTTAGTCGAGCAAATCAACCCCAGGACTTATTCTTTGTAAGCTTAGTATTTATTCTATCGGTCTCTTTTGCTGAACTGCTAAGTTACAGGGACATAAACACACCAGCATCGGTTGTCAAGCGATGTTGAAGGGACAAACACAGACACATAAACATATACACACACACACATATATATATATATATGATGGACTTCTTTCAGTTTCTGTCCACCAAATCCACTCACAAGGCTTACAGGTCCAGATATGGCAATGTTCTTAATTTACTGACACAGTCAGCCTGATTTCAAAATGGTATGATATGTTGGGCTATGGCCCCTATGAGTAAATTTGAAGATGTGTGACTCACTGATATTTGCATTTATAGTATTAGATATGCATACATACACACACACATGAATATCCATACGTGTATGTCTCTCTCTCTCTATATATATATATGTATCATCATCATCATCATTATCATCGTTTAACGTCCGCTTTCCATGCTTGGCATGGGTTTGACGGTTTGACTGTGGGCTGGCGAACCAGATGGCTGCACCAGGCTCCAATCTTGATCTGGCAGAGTTTCTACAGTTGGATGCCCTTCCTAACGCCAACCACTCTGAGAGTGTAGTGGGTGCTTTTTACGTACCACCGGCATGGGGACTGGTCAGGCGGTGACCTGGCAGAAACATTAGCATGCCGGGCGAAATGCTTAGCAGTATTTCGTCTGCCATTACGTTCTGAGTTCAAATTCCGCCGAGGTCGACTTTGCCTTTCATCCTTTCGGGGTCGATAAATTAAGTACCAGTTATGCACTGGGATCGATGTAATCGACTTAATCGGTATGTCTGTCCTTGTTTGTTCCCTCTGTGTGTAGCCCCTGTGGGTAGTAAAGAAATAGGTACTGGCAACGACTTCGCTCGAATCCTTTTATACATGCCACCAGCACAGGTGCCAGTAAGGCGACTTTGGTAACGATCACGCTCGAATGGTGCCCTTTTACATGCCACTGGCACAGAACATGCTCGGATGGTGCTCTTGGCACCCTACTAGCACGGAAACAAGTGACAGTAGGGCAACGCTGGTAACGATCACGCTTGAATGGTGCCCTTTAAGTGCCACTGGCACGGAAGCCGCTCTGTCAATGATCACGCTCGTATGGTGCTCTTTGCATCATCATCATCATCGTTTTACGTCCGCTTTCCATGCTAGCATGGGTTGGATGATTCAACTGGGGTCTGGGAAGCCCGAAGGCTGCACCAGGCCAGTCAGATCTGGCGGTGTTTCTACAGCTGGATGCCCTTCCTAACACCAACCACTCCGTGAGTGTAGTGGGTGCTTTTTATGTGCCACCGACACAGGTGCTAGACAAGGCTGGCGAACGGCCACGCTTGGATGGTGTTTATTACATGCCACCGGCACGGAGGCCAGGCGAGGCTGGCACGGCCACAATCAGATGGTGTTTGTTGCATGCCACCAGCACGGAGGCCAGTCGATGCGGAGCTGGCTACGGCCACGTTCGGATGGTACTCTTATGTGCCACCGGCACTGGTACCACAAACTATAAATTCCATTGATGTTGATCGATTTCGATTTGATTCTTTGATTTTCACTTGCCTTAACAGGTCTTCACATGTAGAGTTATATGTCCCAAGAAAGAAGGTATGAACAGGTGGACTGACTACATCCCAGGTAGGGGCTACGGGTTGTGGCCTCACTTGTCCTGCCGGGTCTTCTCACGCACAGCATACTTCCAATGATCTCGGTCTCTGGTCATTTCCTCGGTGAGACCTAAAGAGCGAAGGTCGTGTTTCACCACTTCGTCCCAGGTTTTCATATGTACATATATAAAGCACACAGCACAAACTGTAAATTGCTTAGCATTTGTAGAATACATCCAAAGAAACCGAACCGAATCAGACCAGAACCTGGTGCAGCATTATGGATTGGCACCTCATGTTACAGCTTATGCTAGCATATCAATGGAAACATCTATGAAGGATGATGATGATAACGAAGACAACCAAGAAAACACAACATAAACAAAACCAATTTCAGTTCAATCTTTTATTCATGTCACACTGCGACACATATGGCAGCATATTAAAAAAGATTCACAAAAAGAAGAAGAAGAAAAAGACGATGACAAATTTCAATTTACCCTTTTATTCATTATTCCCATTTCTGGATCTTTTTGGTTTGAACGGCAGTTTTTTTCTAGCGGTGTCATATAAAATTGTCACCCATAATTATGACCCTAGTATCGATATATTGCATTTCAATCTGTTTTAGGGTTAGGGGTGGAGGAAGGGTATATTTTTTTCTTCACAAATGTAAATAAACCCAATCTGTTTCTTAAACGAGGGACATATTCATACGGCACAGAATGAATTAAACGAGGGACATATTCATACGGCACATTCATCGTTGTTCGACCGTGGTCGAGACAATGTAATTTACCATGCTACGCCAGACTTCACGGTCCATCATGGCATTACGGAGGTCCTGTTGCTGGATGCCTGTATCTCTGGAGATTACATCAGGGTAGGAGAGTGTGCGCCCTCTGGTATTGCAAGTAGATGGCTTCCAGAGGAGAAGAGGAGAAATTACCTCTTTTTCAACTCTATAACAATGTCCAGCAAACTGGACTCTCCTACCTTTCACAAGAGATGACACAGGTCAATTTTCTCAAGAAAGCTAAGAGAAAAAATGTTTTATTTCGATACATTCTACCAGTATACGAAGTTTAAAAGTGTTTAGTTAACTAGAAATTGTATGCCGTTCAAAAGGAAAAGATCCTACTCCTTTTCCAGCACATAAATTAACTGCATCGTTGACCCCTTAAAGTGGATGCGTAGAGATAGAGTAAACAAACAGAGTGGATAGAGAATAATAGTGAAAGAGAATGAAACCATTCTCATAGAGAAAACACAGGAAAACTCTTCATTTTGGATGATGTATGAGAAAGTCATTGAAAATATGGAAACTGAAAAGAGAAATGTTTACTGTCTCTGCCTACCCACAAACCCCAACATAATTAGGCATAACTACAGATGTATAGCCACCACTCCCCCTCAACTTCAGTAATTATAATCTATGCCATTCGAAAGGTAATTGCATGAAATTTCATTAAAATATGCACATTTTCCTGAAAGTTACAAGGAAGAAAATGTTGGGTTGTGTGTATTTTCCCAAACTCCTTTCCCCAACCCCTTGGAAAAACTTTTTCAACAAATCTTTCCATACAATCAATCAACAGGATCTAAGTGATTATTTGTTGAAACTTTTGTCAAAAAGCATCCATTTTTCCAGAATTTATGAGGCAACAAATTCAGTGGTGTATACACCAATATATATATTTACGAAGTCTAGACAAATATCTTCAGCTAGCAGGCCTCTGCTACTCTAGACTGATGATGGGCAAGACCCAGAAACATGCATGTCTCTAGATGCAGGCCTAGCTGTTGGGGATGTTTGTCTCCCCTTCGTAAATATATAAGGACACAGGAAATGTATCAAGGCAGACAGGAAGCATCGATGCTTCCTAGGGCTAAACAGCGGTGGTGTAATTCCCTTACAGGACTGTCACGTTAAGTTGACAGTATACAACGACTCTGTCACTCCACCACCGTACATATCTCTATGAGATATTTAGAAATTTAATATTTCTGATTATGGGATAATTATTTGATAGTTATTAAATGAAGTCTCTTTTAATAGATGCCTACATTTTTTATATTTTCTGTGAAGTTTTCATGGATCCAGCTATAAGAAATTGTTATCATGCAAAGAAATGCATCACAAAAATCATGTAAAAAAACGAAAATCACAAAAAACAAGAGTAGTAATGATGGACCTTTTCTGTTTGAACGGCAGTTTTTAAAAATATTTTCCACGTAACTAAACACTTTTAAACTTCGTATACTGATAGAATGTGTTTATAAAACATCTTTTTCTCTTGGCTTTCTTGAGAAAATTCTATAGTTTGTAAGATATTTGTTGGTTTTTTTCTTCAATTTCAACCAATCAATGACGTCTATTAAGGTGAAAACATTCTGTGCCGTATGAATATGTCCCTCGTTTAAGAAACAGATTGAGTTTATTTACATTTCTGAAGAAAAAAAGATACCCTTCCCTCACTCCTAACCCTAATCCTAAAACAGATTGAAATGCAATAGATCAATACTAGGGTCATAATTATGGGTGACAAATTCATATGACACCGCTAGAAAAAACTGCCGGTCAAACCGAAAAGATCCGTAATGTTAACTTGGGAATCCAAAATTTCAGGCTTACAGGTCCAGATTCTCCCTGGAAAGTTCTTATTTTACCCACAGATTGAGCCTGATTCCAAAATGGTATGATATGTTGGGCTACGGCCTCTAGGAGTAAAGTTGAAAAAGTGTGAATCACTGATATTCGCATTTATAGTATTAGATATGCACACATACATACACACACACATGAATGGACGTGTGTGTGTGTGTATATATCATCATCATCATTTAACGTCCGTTTTCCATGCTAGCATGGGTTGGATAATTTGACCGGGATCTGGGAAGCCAGAAGGCTGCACCAGGCTCCAGTCTGATCTGGCAGAGTTTCTACAGCTGGATGCCCTTCCACATATATATATATTTTTTTTTACCTACAAAACTTAAATGACTGACCACTAACTTTTAGTGGTCAGTCCTTTAAATTTTGAATGTAAAAAATATTTTAATCTTTGGATTCTTCTAATATGCTAGGCCACTGGTTTTAATTGATTAATATCAATTTCTACCCTTATTCAATTTTATAAATATATATGCTGTGTGGCAGGTAAAAAGCACCATTTGAGCATGATCGTCACCAGCATTGCCTTACTGGCACGTGAAAAAGTATTCGAGAGAGGTCAATGCCAGTGCTGCTGGACTGGTTCCTGTGCAGGTGGCAGGTAAAAAACACCATTTCAGCATGGCCGTTGCCAGTACAGCCTGACAAGTCTTCATGCCAGTGACATGTATAAGGACCCACTACACTCTTCGAGTGGTTGGCATTAGGAAGGGCATCAAGATGTCCAAACTCTGCCAGATCAGAAAGGAGCCTGGTGCAGCCATTTCGTTCACCAGTCCTCAGTCAAATCGTCCAACCCATGCTAGCTTGGAAGGCGGATGTTAAATGATGATGATGATGATATAAAGCACACAGCATAAAATGTAAACTGGTTAATATTAGGAGAATACATCCAAAGCAACCAAAACAAATCAGACTGGAACCTAGTGCAGCATTAGGGCTTGCCAGCTCATGTCAAACTGTCCCACCCATGACAGCATATAAAGAAAAGCTATCGCTGAAGGATGATGATGATGAAAATGACGACAATGATGAAAGTACATAGACAAAACCAATTTCAGTTTAATTCAGTTTTTATTCATTATTCCCATTTCTTTATTCTCTCATAACAAATTCCTCAAAACTCCAGCATGACCATCTTCAGAAATCAAAGTCTTTGCTGAATTTGATGTTGACATTGATGAAATTTGAAGAGTTAAAAAAAATCCCTGTCTCTTTGCAGAAAAACTAGAAGTAATTTTAGGCATGTTGTAACAAATTTTAATACTTATACAGTCACACTTGTGTGTGTATACTCATATGTTTACTTAAGTGGAATCTTCGTGAGAATGATTTACCACAGATATCACACTGATATGGTTTTTTCCCAGTATGAATACGCTCGTGTCTACTCAAGAGACAATTTTATGAAAATGATTTACTGCAGATAATACATTGATATGGCTTCTAACCTGTATGAATACGCTTGTGTCTAGTTAAAGTGCTATTTACAGAAAATGATTCACCACAGATATCACAGTGATATGGTTTCTCACCTGTGTGAATACGTTTGTGACTAGTTAAAGCACTATTTAGAGAAAATGATTTACCACAGATATCACACTGATATGGTTTTTCCCCAGTATGAATACGCTTGTGTCTAGTCAAGAGACCATTTTCTGAAAATGATTTACTGCAGATAATACATTGATATGGCTTCTCACCTGTATGAATACATTTGTGTCTAGTTAAAACATTAATTTGAGAAAATGATTTATCACATAAATCGCAGGGATATGGTTTTTCACCAGTATGAATACGTCTATGAATAGTCAAATGACTATTACAAGAGAATGATTTACCACACGTATTGCACTGATATGGCTTCTCTCCTGTATGAATACGTCTGTGAACGGTCAAGTTACTTTGAGAGAATGATTTTCCACAGACATCACAATGATATGGCTTCTCACCTGTATGAATACGTTTGTGTAGTCAAATTACTTCTTCGAGAGAATGATTTTCCACAGACATCACAATGATAAGGTTTCTCTCCTGTATGAACGCGCTTGTGTTTAGTAAAATGACTGTTTGCAGTGAATGATTTGCCACAGATATCACAATGATATGGCCTCTCTCCTGTATGTGTACGCTTATGAACAGTTAAATTGCAATTTTCAGAAAATGATTTACCACAAATATCACAATGATATGGCTTCTCTCCAGTATGAATACGTTTATGATTAGTCAATTGACTATTACAAGAGAATAAATTACCACAGATATCACACGGATATGGCTTCTCACCATTATGATTACATCTGTGAATGGTCAAGAATGATTCTCCACAGACATCACAGAAATATGATTTCTCTCTGGTATCAGGGTTTTTAGATTTAGTTAAATTATTCATTATGGTAGAATAATTTGTCATATATATCACAAGGATATTGTTTTTTTCTTTCCTATGAATATGTTTGCGTTCAGTTCAGTTAGTATTTTCAGTGAGTAATTTAATGCTATGTTTCTTTCAGCTGTGATCTTAATATCTAAATTTGCAGGTGAAAACTGTCAGGTCCTTCGTAAAGTTATCCAAACTTGTAAAGCAATCACGTCCATAAAAATATCAAAAGTCACATCTGAACGACAAGATTTCTTTTATGTCAACATTATCTGATATTCTGAAAGAGGAAAAGAAACAGTGAGATAAAGAGAATAGTTAAGTGACATAATAATTCAACATTGCAAATTTTACAACATCAATACTGTCATCCGTTTAATGCCAATGTTCATTGAAGTGTTGAAAGACTGGCATACCTACACAACTTTTACTGTTTTACTTGTTACAGATATTTGACTGTGACCATGCTGGAGCACCACCTTACAGTCAAGCTAATCGACGCAGGACTTATTGTTTGGAAGCCTAGTACTTATTCTACCGGTTGCATTTGCTGAACCGCTAAGTTACGGGCACATAAACAGACCAGCATCGGTTGTCAAGCGATGTTGGGGAGACAAACACATATATATATATATATACACACACACGCACATATACAAAGGGCTTCTTTCAGTTTCCGTCTATGAAATCCACTCACAAGGCTTAGTTCGGCCCTACGCCTACCTTCCTCATACCTTTCAGGAAAATCCCTTTTTTTATATCTAAGACAAGCGAGCATATTTTCTCAATCTTTCTATGCATTTTCACAGATTGCAGTAACTTCGAAGGGTTCACAGAATTCCATTATTTACTGGCAGAATCATTAGCATACTGCACAAAATGCTTAACAGCATTTCGTCCGTCTTTACTCTAACACTTCAAAGTCCGCCGAGGTCGACTTTGCCTTTCGAGATCGATAAAATAAGAACAGTACTGGGGTCCATGGGATCGACTTACGCCCTTCTACCAAATTTCAGGACTTGTGCCTAAAGTACCAAAGATTATTATTATCTTTTACTCACCCTGAAAAAAATAAAAGACATAGTCGATCTCGACAGAAAGTCTTGGGGGATATTTTCGGTTTGAACGGCAGTTTTTTTCTAGCGGTGTCATATGAAATTGTCACCCATAATTATGACCCTAGTATCGATCTATTGCATTTCAATCTATTTTAGGGTTAGGGGTGGGGGAAAGGGTATCTTTTTTTCTTCAGAAATGTAAATAAACCCAATCTGTTTATAAACGAGGGACATATTCATACGGCACATAATGTTTTCACCTTAGCAGACGTCATTGATTGGTTGAAATTGAAGAAAAAAACAACAAATATCTTACAAACTATAGAATTTTCTCAAGAGAGCCAAGAGAAAAAGATGTTTTATAAACACACTCTACCAGTATACAAAGTTTAAAAGTGTTTAGTTACATGGAAAATGATTTTAAAAACTGCCGTTCAAACCGAAAAGATCCCAGAGTCGATATCGACAGTAAGTCTTGGGTTCAAATACAGCCGAGGTTGACTTTGCCGTTCATCCCTTTCAGGAAATTCTGGGGTCCGTGTAATCGACTCCCACTCGCCCGGGGCCAAAATTTGAAACCACCATTACTATTATTAATATAACCTTAAAGCAAATCTTAATTAACTTACCGTTTTATCAATGCCTAATTAACAACGGGACAGAATTAATTAATGTGGAATTCTTCAATCGGTTTCTTCTCATTTTACTAAATAATTATGCCACATTACATTCATTTTTACCAACTAATTTACTTTATATCACATGTATCAGTCGGTCATAGTATTTTATAAACAACAGATCAACATTTCAGTTTGGAAATTATTAATTAAGACGAACAAATATATTTTCCTAATTGTTGTCAGGTTCCCGCTTGGAAAAATAATTACTGTAACATCGAGAGGTTCACAGAATTCTATTATTTACCTTATTATTAGTAGTATTATCAACACTATTACAGCCTTAAAGTAAATCTTGTCAACTTACCGTATTCACAAATAAACAGTGACTCAGTGATTGGTAATTAACCTCCCTAATTAACTTCCCTAATTAGCTATTTTGGCCCCGTGGTTGATGTCTTGTAGAAGTTGTGTCCCTTGATATGATTGTATTTCCTCAATTCTCCAACAGATAGCGCTACTGACTTCTTGGATTCGTTCTGGTGTTTTTTTAGCTTTGTCCCTTTCTGTCAATAACTCCATCTTCAAGTTTTTTTAGGGATTTTCATAGAGAAAAAGCACCTTTTTGATGTAAATAATTTTTGGTGTTAAGATGGTCCGATTTGAATTTTTTCTTCTACGGAATGAAGAGCAAGCCTTCTTCTATCATACTCTCAAGTTTGGTCAACTTGTGCCACAGGGTCTCAGAGGAGATGGTGTTAGTTGAAGGCGACCAAACCTGCCATACACAGACAACTTCAGCTTTATATATATATATATAATTCTCTTTTTTTTTTTGTTTTTGCATCTCTCTTCTCTTGCCTATTTACACTCTAAGGCCACGAAGTTGGTCTGCTTGGTGGGAGGCGATTTAGTCTACTCTACTGCAGATCACACAACTTCACCACCGCAAACATAAATATCTTCATTGTTTAATTCCTGAGCAAGTGTCAAGTTATCTATTTAATAGTTTCTCCCATTTTCCGTCGCCAACGGTCAAATGACCTTTCACCCATCACACGAATTTTAGTACCAGAGGAACTGCTTTTACTGCCCTGTCACGATGTGTTAAACAGTTTTCTTTGTCTTCTCTTCATTTGTACATATATACATATATGTATATTTGACTGAGGTCTGGTGAACCAGACTCCAATCTGATCTGGCAGAGTTTCTACAGCTGGTTGGCATTAGGAAGGGCATCCAGCTGTAGAAACCCTGCCAGATCAGATTGGAGTCTGGTTTGCCAGACCTCAGTCAAATCGTCCAACCCATGCTAGCATGGAAAGCGGATGTTAAATGATGTTGATGATTTGGTAGATTAATGGTAATTCAAAATTTTCCATGACTGATGTGATAGATAATGATGATAATACTTTTTAGATGGTTTAAATTACGATTATATACGAATTTGTTGTCAAAATTTTTTTCGGAGAATTTGAAGTCCAGAAGGATTTTGGGTAAAGTTTGATATTTTCATAAAGACAAACAAAAAAACTCAGATTTTTTGCATTGATTCAAGTACCCTGACCTCGCAATGTGCTGCAAACTCATTTTTGCTTGGAAAAAGTGTGGCGGACCCTCTTCCCCTCGGTGTCATTGGAAATATATATATTTATTCATAGGATGATGATGATAATGATATATATATATACACATAGACACATATATATGTGTGTGTGTGTGCATAGGCACACATATATTTGAAGCACACAGCATAAACTCTATTAGGAGAATACACCCAAAGAAACCCAAACAAATCAGACTGGAACCTAGTGCAGCATCATGGTTTGCCAGCTCATGTCACACTGTGCCACCCATGCCAGTAAAGGAAAAAAGTTTCACTAAAGGATGATGATGATAACAGCAACAATGATGAAAACACATAGACAAAATCAACTTCAGTGTAACCTTTTATTCATTATTCCCATTTCTTTATTCTCTCAAAGCAAATTGCTCAAAAATCCAGAGCAATCATCTTCAGAAATCAAAGGCATTGTTGATATACTTCCATATATATACATGACATTCATGAATTTGATGTTGACATTATTGAAATTGAAGTCGATAACATCATATTTGAAGAGATAAAAATAGCCCAGTCTTTCAGCAGGAAAACATAGCCATAATTGTTGTAATAAAGATTAATACTGAATGGTTGCACTTTTGTGTGAAGACTCACATGTGTACATAAATGGCGTTTTTGAGAGAATGATTTACCATAGATATCACAGTGATATGGTTTTTCCCCAGTATGAATATGCTTATAAATAGTCAAGTCACCATTGTATGAGAATGATTGACCATAGATATCACAATGATATGGTTTCTATCCCGCACTGGTGTTTAGTTAGGACACCACTTTCAGAGAATGATTTACCACAGATATCACAATGATATGGTTTCTATCCTGCACTGGTGTTTAGTTAGGACACCACTTTCAGAGAATGATTTACCACAGATATCACAATGATATGGTTTCTATCCTGCACTGGTGTTTAGTTAGGACACCACTTTCAGAGAATGATTTACCACAGATGTCACAATGATATGGTATTTTCCCCATTATGAACGCGTTTATGTCTACACAATTGACTACTGAAAGAGAATAATTTACCACAGATATGACAATGATATGGTTTTTCCCCTGTATGAATGCGTTTATGATCAGACAAGTGGCCACTACGAGAGAATGATTTACCACAGATATCACAATGATATGGCCTCTCTCCTGTATGATTACGCTTGTGTTTAGTCAAGTCACTGTTTACAATGAATGATTTACCACAGTTTTCACAATGATATGGCTTCTCTCCTGTATGAATACGTTTGTGAACAATCAAATGGCTATTTTCAGCAAATGATTTGCCACAGATATCACACTGATATGGCTTTTCCCCAGTATGAATACGTTTATGTTTAGTCAATTCACTATTACCAGAAAATAATTTACCACAGTCATCACAATGATAGGGTTTCTCTCCTGTATGAACACGCTTGTGTCGAGTCAAATCACTTTTTGCAGTGAATGATTTACCACAGATATCACAATGATATGGCTTCTCTCCTGTATGAATACGCTTGTGAATAATTAAATTGCTATTTTCAGCAAATGATTTGCCACAGATATCACACTGATATGGCTTTTCCCCAGTATGAATACGTTTATGATCAGCCAAGTGGCCACTACGAGAGAATGATTTACCACAGATATCACAATGATATGGCTTCTCTCCAGTGTGAACACGTTTATGGACAGTCAAGTCACCATTACGAGAAAATGATTTACCACAGATATCACAATGATATGGCTTCTCTCCTGTATGAACACCCTTGTGTTTAGTTAAAGTGCCATTTTCAGAGAATGTTTTACCACAGATATCACAATGATATGGCTTCTCTCCTGTGTGAACACGTTTATGGACAGTCAAGTCACCATTACAATAAAATGATTTACCACAGATATCACAATGATATGGCTTCTCTCCTGTATGAACACCCTTGTGTTTAGTTAAAGTGCCATTTTCAGAGAATGATTTACCACAGATATCACAATGATATGGTTTCTCTCCAGTGTGAACGCGCCGGTGTTTAGTTAAGCCATTACTTTGAGAGAATGTTTTACCACAGATATCACAATGATATGGCTTTTCTCCTGTATGAATACGTCTATGTCGAGTTAAAGTGCTATTTAGAGAAAATGATTCACCACATATATTACAATGATATGGCTTCTCTCCTGTATGAATACGTTTATGTCGAGTTAAAGTGCTATTTTCAGAGAATGATTTACCACAGATATCACAATGATATGGTTTCTCTCTTGTATCAGGGTTTTTAGGTTCAGTTAAATTATTCATTATGACAGGATAATTTGTCATATATATCACAATAATATTGCTTTTTTCTTTTCTATGAATATGTTTGTGTCCATTTGCATCACTTTTTTTTAGAGAATAATTTAATATTAATCTTTCTTTCTTCTGTGATCTTAATTAATACCTAAATCAACCGGTGAAAACTGTCAACTCGTTATCCTAACTTGTAAAGCAATCACCTCCTCTACATTCCAGACAAGAAAAATATTTTGCTGTTGTTTGTCATAGATTATATTTATATAGAAACGTTGATGTATAGATGAATGCTCCTTATAAATATATCATCTTCCTTTAGTTGATAAAAATATCAAAGGCACATCTGAACGAAGTAATTTCTTTCATGTCAACATGATGTGATATTCTGAAATATAAAAAGAAACAGTAAGATAAAGAGGATAGTTAAGTGACATAGTAATTCAACATTGTAAATATTACAACATGAACACTGTCAGCCATTTAATGTCAATGTTTACAGGGGTCAGAGTTCATTGAGGCATTGAAACATTGGTATACCCACACAAGTTTACTACACACTTCACTTTTACCTTTCAGAAAAATGTTTGATTTAAGACTTCATGTTGCCCAACCGGAATTCCCTTTTCTGGACCAGCTCACTAGCTATCCAGCAGTGAAGGTCCCTGTCTTCATGTTGTCTGCGATGAGCCCATGGTCAGTGCCCTCTACATCATTAGGATCTTTTCGCTTTGACCTCAGATTTTTAAAATAATTTCTATGTAACTAAAAAATTTTAAATATCGTATACTGGTAGAATGTGTTTATAAAACATCTTTTTCTGTTGGCTTTATTGAGAAAATTCTGTTGTTTAATTTCTAGCATTTCGGCAATTTCAACCAATGAAAGACATCTATTGAGGTGAAAACGATTTCTGCCGTAAAGTTTACTGGCGGCATCATATTAAAATGTCCCTGTTTTTTATGAGAAAAAAGATACCCTGTGGCTATAACCTGAGGGGTCACTCGTAATCAGAGCTGGATAACAAAATCGTTTCCTATTTAGTGTCCACCCATAATTATGATCCTAGTATCGATCTATTGCATTTCAATCTGTTTTAGGGTTGGGGGAAGGGTATCTTTTTTTCTTCAGAAATGTAAATAAACCCAATCTGTTTCTTAAACGAATATATAATATGTAACAGGGACATTTTCATATAACGCCGCCAGGAAATGCTACGGCAGAAATCGTTTTCACCTCAATAGACGTCATTAATTGGTTGAAATTGCAAGAAATTAAACAAATATGTTACAAACTACAGAATTTTCTGAAGAAAGCCAAGAGAAAAACATGTTTTTTAAGCACATTCTGCTAGTATACGAAGTTTAAAATGTTTTAGTTACATAGAAATCATTTTTAAAATCTGCCGGTCAAAGTGAAAAGATCGCATCATTACTCTCAAAGTTCAAATCACATCAAGGTCCCCTTTCATCATTTCCAGGTAGAAAAAATAAGAAGCAATCAAGTACTAGGGTCCATGTAATTCACTTATGCCCTCCCGCCAATTTTCAGGTCAAAAGCACAAAAGGTTATTGTTTTAATTATCAAAAGATTACTATTATCATCATCATCATTATTATTTTCTTCACACGGAATGGAATGAAATACAAAGCCAACCTCGGCGGAAAGTCCTGAGTTCAAACGGATGAGATCGACTTTGTCTTTCATCTCTTTCGGGAAAAACCGGGACCCATGCAATCGACTTATCGCTCGTATTAAAGATTGCTGACCCTGGGCCAGTTTTGAAATCATCATTATCATTACTATTATTAATATAACATTAGAGTAATCTTTATCAACTTACCGTTTTATCAATGCCTCATAAACAAAGGATAACATACATTAATGTGGAATTCTTCAATCGGACTCCTCACATTTTACTAATTAATTACGCTGTTTTATTCTCACTTTACCAATTAATTTCAGTTCTATCACATGTATCAGTCGGTCATAGTATTTTATAAGCATCAAATCAACATTTCAGTTTCAAAGTCATTAATTAAGACGAAGAAATATATTTTCCTAATTATTGTCAGGTTCCCGCTTCGAAAAATAATTACTGTAACATCGAGTGGTTCACTGTGTTGTAGAAGTTACTTCCCTTCGTATGATTGTATTTCTTTAATTTTCCTAGAGATGGCTCTGCTAACTTGTTGGTTCCGCTCCAGTGATTTTCTTTGTCCCATTCTGTCAATAAATTACCTTCGAGTGTTTCCAAATTTACACCAGATTATTTTAATAAAGTCTACTCCTTTTCAGCACATAAATTGGATCTCTTCCTTTTGAACGGCAGACAATTTACAGTTAACTAAACACTTTAAAACTTCGTATATTGGTAGAATGTGTCAAAATAATACATTTTTTTCTCTTGGCGTTCTTGAGAAAATTGTAATTTGTTGGTTTAACGTAGTTTAATTTTTCGAATTTTAATCAATCGATTGCTTCTATTTAGCTAAAATCATTTGCTGCGTCTAAAACTGAGACATCCTGTCACTGATCCTAACCCTAACACTAAATGGATCTTTTCCTTTTGATCTGCACTTTTCAACACAATTTCTAGTTAATTAAATACTTTTAAACTTCGTATACTGGTAGAATGCGTAAAAATAAAACACTTTTTTCTCTTGGCTTTCTTGGGAAAATTGTAATTTGTTTGTTTAACGTAGTTTAATTTTTTGAATTTTAACCAATCCTATACCCTCTATTGAGCTAAAATCATTTGCTGCGTCTAAAACTGAAACAACATCCGGTAACTAACCCTAAACCTCCCCCCTAACCCTCAATTTTCTCTTTCTTAATTGTTAAATTAATTTAATTGTTACGAGTGTAAAAAAAACTAAAGCAATGGAATTAAATTAATTTAACAAGTAAGAGAAAAAATTTAGGGTTAGGGATAGGGGGGAGGTTTAAGGTTAGTGACAGGATGTTGTCTCAGTTTTAGTCGCAGCAAATGATTTTAGTTGAATGGAGGTAATCGATTGGTTAAAATTGCTGAAATGCCGTTCAAAAGGAAAAGATCCCACATACGTCACAGAAACCGGTTCCACGAGCCTGGCTAGGCTTGAAAAGGGCGACAAGAAGAGGAGGTATAGCTGAAGTGAGAAGCAGAGCAAATGAGGAGGGGAATCTTTTCCTTTTGAATGCCAGATGTCAACACAATTTCTAGTTAACAAAACACTTTTAAACTTCGTATACTGGTAGAATGTGTTTATAAAACAACATTTTCTCTTGGTTTTATTGAGAAAATTCTATAGTTTGTAAGATATTTCGTCTGAAAATCCGAGCAATTCGGCAATTTTAACCAATCGATTACCTCCATTGAGCTAAAATCATTTGCTGCGTCTAAAACTGAGACAACATCCTGTCACTAACCCTCAACCCAACCTTAACCCTAATTTTTTTTTCTTAATTGTTACGCGTGTAAAAAAAAACTAAAGCAATGGTCGTTTTTTTACACGCGTAACAATTAAGAAAAACAAAATTTAGGGTTAGGATTAGTGACAGGATGTTGTCTCAGTTTCAGAGGCAGCAAATGATTTTAGCTGAATTAGAGGTGATTTATTGGTTAAAATTCGAAAAATTAAACTACGTTAAACTTACAAATTACAATTTTCTCAAGAAAGCCAAGAGAAAAAGATGTTTTATTTTGACACATTCTACCAGTATATGAAGTTTTAAAGTGTTTAGTTAACTAGCAATTGTCTGCCGTTCAAAAGGAAAAGATCCGAGGAGGGACAGTGAGGTCACGAGAGAGAGAGTGGGAAGTGAAAAGAAGGTGGTGTTTGTTTTGTGTTTTTAAATTGTGTGGTAAGTAAGCTTGTTTATGAACCACATGGTTATGGGTTCAGTCCCACTGCGCGGCACCTTGAGCACGTGTATTCTACTATGGCCTCGGGCCGACCAAAGCCTTGTGAGTGGATTTGGTAGAGCGAAACTGAAAGAAGCCCCTCTTGACTGGATTCGGTGCCGATGGCACATAAGAACCACCATCTGAATCGTGGCCGATGCCAGCACTGCCTTGACTGGCTTCTGTGCTGGTGGAATGTAAAATGCTCCAAATTCGATCATGGCCGTTGCCAGCCTTGCCTGGCACCTGTGCAGGTGGCACATAAAAAGTACCCACTACACTCATGGAGTGATTGGCGTTAGGAAGGGCATCCAGCTGTAGAAACACTGCCAACCGCCCAACCCATGCTAGCATAGAGAGCGGACGTTAAACGATGATGATGATATGTATGTATGTGTGTGTATATGTTTATGTCTGTGTTTGTCCCCCCCCCCCGCCAACATTACTTGACAACCGATGCTGGTGTGTTTACGTCCCCGCTGTAACTTAGCGGTTCGGCAAAACAGACCAATAGAATAAGTACTAAGCTTACAAAGAATAAGTCCTGGGGTCAATTTGCTCGACTATAAAGGCAGTGCTCCAGCATGGTCACAGTCAAACAAATAAAAGAGTCTATTTTCAGAGTATACACATACATAACTACAGCAAATATTGGATGTTACTTTTACTTTCCTACAATATAATTAATTACCATCCTCAGCCAATATTGGATATTAGTTTTACTTTTCCACACTGTAATTAGATGTTACTTTTAAAGATGCTTCCATTTTTTTGAATTTCGTAGAATTTCCCAGGGTCTGCTTATACATAATTAGGCATAACTACAGATGTATAGCCACCACTCTCCCTCAACTTCAGTAATTATAATCTATGCCGTTTGAAAGGTAATTGCATGAAATTTCATTAAAAAATGCACATTTTCCTGAAAGTTTCAAAGGAGAAAATGTTGGATCGTGTGTATTTTCCCAAACTCCTTTCCCCAACCCCTTGGAAAAACTTTTCCAACAAATCTTTCTATACATTCAATCAACAGGATCTAAGTGATTATTTGTTGAAACTTTTGTCAAAAAACATCCATTTTTCCAGAATTTATGAGGCAACAAATTCAGTGGTGTATACACCAATATATATATTTACGAAGTCTAGACAAATATCTTCAGCTAGCAGGCCTCTGCTACTCTAGACTGATGATGGGCAAGACCCAGAAACATGCATGTCTCTAGATGCAGGCCTAGCTGTTGAGGGAGTTTGTCTCCCCTTCGTAAATATATAAGGACACAGGAAATGTATCAAGGCAGACAGGCAGTGTCGATGCTTCCTAGGGCTAAACAGCGGTGGTGTAATTCCCTTACAGGACTGTCACATTAGGTTGACAGTATACGACTCTATCTCTCCACCACCGTACATATCTCTATGAGATATTTAGAAGTTTAATATTTCTGATTATGGGATAATTGTTTGATAGTTATTAAATGAAGTCTCTTTTAATAGATGCCTACATTTTTTATATTTTCTGTGAAGTTTTCATGGATCCAGCTATTAGAAATTGTTATCATGCAAAGAAATTCATCACAAAAATCATGTAAAAAAACAGAAAATCACCAAAAACAAGAGCAGTAATGATGGACCTATTCGGTTTGAACGGCAGTTGTTAAAAATATTTTCCACGTAACTAAACACTTTTAAACTTCGTATACTTGTAGAATGTGTTTATAAAACATCTTTTTCTCTTGGCTTTCTTGAGAAAATTCTGTAGTTTGTAAAATATTTGTTGGTTTTTTTCTTCATTTTCTGCAAGTTCAACCAATCAATGATGTCTATTAAGGTGAAAACATTCTGTGCTGTATGAATATGTCCCTCGTTTAAGAAACAAATTGAGTTTATTTACATTTCTGAAGAAAAAAGATACCCTTCTGCGCTAACCCTAACACTAAAACAGATTGAAATGCAATACTTTTTAAACACTTTTAAACTTCGTATACTGATAGAATGTGTTTATAAAACATCTTTTTCTCTTGGCTTTCTTGAGAAAATTCTATAGTTTGTAAGATATTTGTTGGTTTTTTTCTTCAATTTCAACCAATCAATGACGTCTATTAAGGTGAAAACATTCAGTGCTGTATGAATATGTCCCTCGTTTAAGAAACAAATTGAGTTTATTTACATTTCTGAAGAAAAAAGATACCCTTCTGCGCTAACCCTAACACTAAAACAGATTGAAATGCAATAGATCGATACTAGGGTCATAATTATGGGTGACAATTTCAAATGACACTGCTAGAAAAAACTGCCGATCAAACCGAAAAGATCTGAATGTTAACTTGGGAATCCAAAATTTCAGGCTTACAAGTCCAGATTCGCCTCTGAAAATTCTTAATTTACCCACAGATTGAGCCTGATTCCAAAATGGTATATGTTGAGCTACGGCCTCTTGGAGTAAAGTTGAAAAAGTGTGAATCACTGATATTCGCATTTATAGTATTAGATATGCACACATACATACACACACACATGAATTGACGTGTGTGTGTGTGTATATATCATCATCATCATTTAACGTCCGTTTTCCATGCTAGCATGGGTTGGATGGTTCGACCAGGATCTGGGAAGCCAGAAGGCTGCACCAGGCTCCAGTCTGATCTGGCAGAGTTTCTACAGTTGTATATATTCCACATATGTATATATTCCACATATGTATATATTTTTTTTTTACATACATAACTTAAATGACTGACACCTAACTTTTAGTGGTCAGTCCTTTAAATTTTGTATGAAAAAAATATCTTAATCTTCGGATTTATTTAATATGCTAGGCCACTGGTTTTAATTGATTAATATCAATTTCTACCCTTATTAAATTTCATATATATATATATATATATGCTGTGTGGCAGGTAAAAAGCACCATTTGAGCATGATCGTCACCAGCATTGCCTTACTGGCACGTGAAAAAGTATTCGAGAGAGGTCATTGCCAGTGCTGCTGGACTGGTTCCTGAGCAGGTGGCAGGTAAAAAACACCATTTCAGCATGGCCGTTGCCAGTACAGCCTGACAAGTCTTCATGCCAGTGACATGTATAAGGACCCACTACACTCTTGGAGTGGTTGGCATTAGCAAGGGCATCAAGCTGTCCAAACTCTGCCAGATCAGAAAGGAGCCTGGTGCAGCCATTTGGTTCACCAGTCCTCAGTCAAATCGTCCAACCCATGCTAGCTTGGAAGGCGGATGTTAAATGATGATGATGATGATATAAAGCACACAGCATAAACTGTAAACTGGTTAATATTAGGAGAATACATCCAAAGCAACCAAACACATCAGACTGGAACCTAGTGCAGCATTAGGGCTTGCCAGCTCATGTCAAACTGTCCCACCCATGACAGCATATAAAGAAAAGCTATCGCTGAAGGATGATGATGATGAAAATGACGACAATGATGAAAGTTATAGACAAAACCAATTTCAGTTTAATTTCAGTTTTTATTCATTATTCCGTTTCTTTATTCTCTCATAAATTCCTCAAAACTCCAGCATGACCATCTTCAGAAATCAAAGTCTTTGCTGAATTTGATGTTGACATTGAGAAATTGAAGTCGATACCGAAACCATGAAATTTGAAGAGATAAAAAAATCCCTGTCTCTTTGCAGAAAAACTAGAAGTAATTTTAGGTATGTTGTAACAAATTTTAAAACTTATATAGTCACACTTGAGTGTGTATACACAAACGTGTACTGAAGTGAGATTGTTTTGAGAATGATTTACCACAGATATCACACTGATATGGCTTCTCCCCTGAATGAATACGCTGCTGTCTTGTGAAGACACCTCAAAGGCTTTGTTGTGTTGATATATTTCCATATATACACGGCATTCAGGTTCATATTCATGAGTTTGAAGTTGATAACATCAAATTTGAAGAGATAAAAAAAAACGCCTTTTAGCAGAGCAAAATAGAAGTTATCGTTGTGTTGTAATAAATTTCAATACTGGTACAATTACAGTTGTGTGTGAATACTCACGTGTACTGAAGTGGCCATTTTGAAAGAATTATTCATCACAGATATCACAGTGATGTGGTTTTTTCCCCTCAGTATGTATATGTTTATGATTAGTCAAGTGAGTATTATAAGAGAATGATTAACCTCAGATATCTCAAGGATATAATTTCTCTCCTGTATGAACGCGCTTGTGTTTAGTCAAGTGGCTACTACAAGAGAATGATTTAACACAGATGTCACAATGATATTGCTTCTCGTTTGTATGAGTATATTTGTGACTAGTTAAAGTGCTATTTTTAGAAAATGATTTACCACAGATATTACAATGATATGGCTTCTCTCCTGTATGAATGCGTTTATGTTTAGACAGGTGGCTGTTTTGAGAAAATGATTCACCACAGATATCACAATGATATGGTTTCTCTCCTGTATGAACACGCTTGTGCTTATTCAAGTGACCACTTTCAATGAATGATTTGCCACAGATCTTACAATGAAATGGCTTCTCTCCTGTATGAATGCGTTTGTGTTTAGTTAAACTGCCATTTTCAGAGAACGATTTACCACAGATATCACAATGGTGATGTTTCTCTCCTGTATGAATGTGTTTATGATCAGACAAGTGGCCACTACGAGAGAATGATTTACCACAGATATCACAATGATATGGCTTCTCTCCTGTATGAACGCGCTGGTGTCGAGTCAAATCACTTTTTGCAGTGAATGATTTACCACAGATATCACAATGATATGGCTTCTCTCCTGTATGAACACGTTTATGGACAGTCACCTCACCATTACAATAAAATGATTTACCACAGATATCACAATGATATGGCTTCTCTCCTGTATGAATGCGTTTGTGTTTAGTTAAACTGCCATTTTCGGAGAATGCTTTACCACAGATATCACAATGATATGGTTTTTCCCCTGTATGAATGCGTTTATGATCAGACAAGTGGCTACTACGAGAGAATGATTTACCACAGATATCACAATGATATGGTTTCTCTCCAGTGTGAACGCGCCTGTGTTTAGTTAAGCCATTACTTTGAGAGAATGTTTTACCACAGATATCACAATGATATGGCTTTTCTCCTGTATGAAGACGTTTATGTACAGTCAAGTTACCACTTCCAATGAATGATTTACCACAGATATCACAATGATATGGTTTCTCTCCTGTGTGAACGCGCCGGTGATTAGTTAAGTGATAACTTTGAGAGAATGTTTTACCACAGATATCACAATGATATGGCTTTTCTCCTGTATGAACACGATTATGTCGAGTTAAAGTGCTATTTAGAGAAAATGATTCACCACAGATATTACAATGATATGGCTTTTCTCCTGTATGAATACACTTGTGAATAGTCAAGTGATTTCTTCGAGAGAATGATTTTCCACAGACATCACAGAAATATGTTTTCTCTCTTGTATCAGGGTTTTTAGGTTCAGTTAAATTATTCATTATGACAGGATAATTTGTCATATATATCACAATATTGTTTTTTTTTCTTTTCTATGAAATGTTTGTGTTCATTTGCATCACTTTTTAAAAAATAATTTAATGTAATCTTTCTTTCTTCTGTGATCTACTTAATACCTAAATCAACAGGCGAAAACTGTCAACTCGTTTGTAAAGTTATCCAAACTTGTAAAGCAATCACCTCCTCTACATTCCAGACAAGAAAAATATTCTGCTGTTGTTTGTCATAGATTATATTTATATAGAAACGTGATGTATAGATGAATGCTCCTTATAAATATATCATCTTCCTTTAGTTGATAAAAATATCAAAGGCACATCTGAACGAAGTAATTTCTTTCATGTCAACATGATGTGATATTCTGAAATATAAAAAGAAGCAGTAAGATAAAGAGGATAGTTAAGTGACATAGTAATTCAACATTGTAAATATTACAACATGAACACTGTCAGCCATTCAATGTCAATGTTTACAGGGGTCAGAGTTCATTGAGGTGTTGAAACATTGGTATACCCACACAAGTTTACTACACACTTCACCTTTACCTTTCAGAAAAATGTTTGATTTAAGACTTCATGTTGCCCAACCGGAATTCCCTTTTCTGGACCAGCTCGCTAGCTAGCCAGCAGTGAAGGTCCCTCTCTTCATGTGGTCTACCATGAGCCCATGGTCAGTTCCCTACACATCATTAGGATCTTTTCGCTTTGACTGGCAGATTTTTAAAATAATTTCTATGTAACTAAAAAATTTTAAACTTCGTATACTGGTAGAATGTGTATATAAAACATCTTTTTCTCTTGGCTTTCTTGAGAAAATTCTGTAGTTTGTAACATATTTGTTGTTTGATTTCTTGCATTTCAGCAATTTCAACCAATCAAAGAAGTCTATTGAGGTGAAAACGATTTCTGCCGTAACATATACTGGCGGCGTCATATGAAAATGTCCCTGATTTTTATGAGAAAAAAGATACCCTGTGGCTATAAACTGAGGGGTCCTCGTAAACAGAGCTGGATAACAAAACCGTTCCCTTTTTAGTGTCCACCCAAAATTATGACCCTAGTATCGATCTATTGTTTTTCAATCTGTTTTAGGGTTAGGGTGGGTGGAAGGGTACCTTTTTTTCTTCATAACTGTAAATAAACCCAATCTGTTTCATACGGCACAGAATGTTTTCACCTCAATAGACGTCATTGATTGGTTGAAATTGAAGAAAAAAAACAAGAAATATCTTACAAACTATAGAATTTTCTCAAGAAAACCAAGAGAAAAAGATGCTTTATAAACACACTCTACCAGTATACAAAGTTTAAAAGTTTTTAGTTACGTGGAAATTATTTTTAAAAACTGCCGTTCAAACCGAAAAGATCCCAGAGTCGATATCGACAGTAAGTCTTGGGTTCAAATACAACCGAGGTTGACTTTGCCGTTCATCTCTTTCAGGAAATTCTGGGGCCCGTGTAATCGACTCCCACTCGCCCTAAAAAATTGGTGGCCCTGGGCCGAAATTTGAAACCACCATTACGAATATTAATATAACCTTAAAGCAAATCTTCATCAACTTACCGTTTTATCAATGCCTCATTAACAACGGGAAAGAATTAATTAATGTGGAATTATTCAATCGGTTTCTTCTCATTTACTAATTATGCAACATTACATTCATTTTACCAACTAATTTACTTTATATCACATTAAAGCAAATCTTCATCAACTTACCGTTTTATCAATGCCTCATTAACAACGGGAAAAGAATTAATTATGTGGAATTATTCAATCGGTTTCTTCTCATTTTACAATTATGCCACATTACATTCATTTTACCAACTAATTACTTTATATCACATGTATCAGTCGGTCATAGTATTTTATAAACAACAGATCAACATTTTCAGTTTGGAAATTATTAATTAAGACGAACAAATATATTTTCCTAATTATCGACAGTTCCCGCTTGGAAAAATAATTACTGTAACATCGAGAGGGTCACAGAATTCTATTATTTACCTTATTATTAGTAGTATTATCAACAATATTACAGCCTTAAAGTAAATCTGTGTCAACTTACCGTATTCACAAATAAACAGCGACTCAGTGAACGGTAATTAACCTCCCTAATTAACTTCCCTAATTAGCTACTTTGGCCTCGTGGTTGATGTGTTGTACAAGTTGTGTCCCTTGATATGATTGTATTTCCTCAATTCTCCAATAGAGAGCGCTACTGACTCGATCGTTGGATACGTTCCGGTGTTTTTTTAACTTTGTCCCCTTTCTGTCAATAACTCCATCTTCAAGTTTTTTTTAAATTCTCACCAGATTAATTAACAAAGTATATTTGTATATTCTAGGATCTTTTCGGTTTGACCGGCAGTTTTCTAATTAATTTCCACGTAACTAAACACTTTTAAACTTCGTATACTGGGAGAATGTGTTTATAAAACATCTTTTTCTCTTGGCTTTATTGAGAAAATTCTATAGTTTGTAAGATATTTGTTGTTTTTTTCTTCATTTCAACCAATCAATGACGTCTACTAAGTGAAAACATTCTGTGCCGTATGAATATGTCCCTCGTTTAAGAAACAGATTGGGTTTATTTACATTTCGGAGAAAAGATACCCTTCCCCCCACCCTAACCCTAAAAGAGATTGAAATGCAATAGATCAATACTAGGGTCATAATTTGGGTGACAATTTCATTTCATATGACACCGCTAGAAAAAACTGCCGGTCAAACGGAAAAGATCGGAAGTCCCTTCTCTGCACCAAGCAACTCACTAAGTAGCCTGCTGTGAGGTTCTGTCTATAGTCCTTCTGTTATAAATTTATGGCCAGTGCCCTACACAAGCATTCAGGGTCTTCACCCACACCTCGTCTTCGAACTGTACAGACACCATGCTGAGATGTCTCCCTTTTCACTAGAATATGGCTCTTTTCGAGGCAGTCTCTTCGGTTTGCCCTACCCTAGACGGTATGTTGCACCAGAAGACTACCTCCATTGTCTTCTGGCAATTTCAGCAGCACTCTCCGCCCTCATCTCTCTCCATATAGCCATCTGCTCTGGACCACAGTCGACCATTGAGGGGTATACATTTTCCCAATGGTTCTTGATGTCAATGGCTACCCCATTCCAGTCTCCTTCCACCCGAACATGGAAGATGACAGCGCCATCCATGTCGGTGACATATAAAAGCATCAACAAATCGGGGCTGTTTCCAGCCTCATGCAGCCCCTGTGCCGGTAGCACTAAAAAACACCCACTTCACTCACGGAGTCGTTGGCGTTAGGAAGGGCATCCAGCTGTAGAAACACTGCCAGATCAGACTGGAGCCTGGTGCAGCCTCCAGGCTTCCCATAGCCCAGTCGAACCATCCAACACATGCTAGCATGGAAAACGGACAGTAAATGATGATGATGATTTCTTTCATACTAATATCTAAGCTGTATTGATTATGGATAGTTTGATATTAATTTTAGTCCCCAAAATTTAAAATTCCATACTCCCTTATTTGGTTAGTTTTTTCCTGTTAAATACAACCAACCCCACCTGATTGTTTACTTTGTATATGGGAATTCAAAATTAGTTCCTTTATACTAATCTATAGAGAGAATGTAACCCTTTCTCTTTCTCTTTTACTTGTTTCAGTCATTTGACTGCGGCCATGCTGGAGCACCGCCTTTTAGTCGAGCAAATCGACCCCAGGACTTATTCTTTGTAAGCCTAGTACTTATCCTATCAGTCTCTTTTGCCGGTTGTCAAACAATGTTAGGGGAACAAACACAAACACGCACATATATATATATACACATATACGACGGGCTTCTTTCAGTTTCCGTCTACCAAATCCACTCACAAGGCTTTGGTCGGCCCGAGGCTATAGCAGAAGACACTTGCCCAAGGTGCCACGCAGTGGGCCTGAACCCGGAACCATGTGGTTAGTTAACAAGCTACTTACCACACAGCCACTCCTGCGCCGAAATTAATAATTAATTAATTTATTTATTTAATATACATCTAAATAAAGTCTTATACTCATTAAGTAATTTATATTAAAAACCTTAATGTTAAGTACAAGCTATAAATATTGTAATTAAAAATAGGAAAATCTATTCTGGGTCTTCTCATTTCAGCCATATATAGAAGCTGGCTTTGTCAACTGCCTCCTGTATATGCATTCATATATATATGTATGTATGTATACACACAGCGAAAGAGAGAGAGAGAGATGCACATAGCTCAGTGGTTAGAATGCTGGGTTCACAATCATGTAGTTATTTTGATTCCTGGACCAGGCTGTGTTGTGTTCTTGAGCAAGACACTTTACTTCATGGTGGTCCAGTTCACTCACCTCTAGAAATGAGCAACATCACTGGTGCCAAGCTGTATTAGCTTTTGGCCTTCACTTGGATGACATTGGTGGCCTGTAGAGGGGAGACTGATTACAAATACCTTGGGTCATACATATCATCATCTGGGAAAGACTTTCTAACTAGAAAGGGTATGGCCTGGTCAGCCTGTAATGACATGCATAAGATCTGGTCATCAAATCTAAGTAGAGACTTCAAACTTGAAATCTTCAAAGTCACAGTCAAACCAATTCTACTGTATGGCTCAGAAACCTGGACGTTATCAAAGAAGCTTGAGAGGCGGTTGGATGGAACCTACACTCGCCTCCTTATGAGAGCTCAAAATCTCTCGTGGAGGCACCATCCAACCAAAATGCAAATATATAGGAAACTACCACCTGTGTCATCTCTTGTGAAAGGTAGGAGAGTCCAGTCTGCTGGACATTGTTGTAGAGCTGAAAACGAGGCAGTTTCTACTCTTCTCCTCTGGAAGCCATCTACTCACAATACCAGAGGGCGCACACTCTCCTACCATGATGTAATCTCCAGGAATACAGACATCCAGCAACAGGACCTCCGTAATGCCATGATGGACCGTGAAGTCTGGCGTAGCATGGTAAACTCCATTGTCTCGACCATGGTCGAACAATGTTGAATGATGATGAGAAGGGAGACTGGTGTGCATGGGCAACAGCTGGTCTTCCGTGAAAAGAACCTTGCCTGGAGTTGTGCCTTTGAGGTGAACTTCCTAGATGCAATGCCAGGGTCATTAATGACTGAAGGGAGTCTTTACACATTGCCCTTTATATATATACTAGCAGTATAGCCCAGCGTTGCTCGGGCTTGTTTTCTTTTCGACCCTTTAGAATTGGAATTTTTGAAAAGTAAAATTTTGCATTATGTAACTTGTTATCCTCTTTAATTGAACATTTTTCTTGTTGAAATACACCGAAAAATGACACAGCAGTCAAAAAATCGTAAAAAATAGGGATTTTCATAAAGAAAAAGCACCTTTTTGATGTAAATAATTTTTGGTGTTAACATGGTCCGATTTTAATTTTTTCTTCTACGTAAGCCTTCTTCTATCATACTCTCAAGTTTGGTCAACTTGTGCCACAGGGTCTCAGAGGAGATGGTGTTAGTTGAAGGCTACCAAACCTGCCATACACAGACAACTTCAGCTTTATATATATATATAATTCTCATTTTATTTTGTTTTTGCATCTCTCTTCCCTTGCCTACACACTCTAAGGCCACGAAGTTGGTCTGCTTGGTGGGAGGCGATTTAGTCTACTCTACTGCAGATCACACAACTTCGCCACCACAAACATAAATATCTTCATTGTTTAATTCCTGAGCAAGTGTCAAGTTATCTATTTAATAGTTTCTCCCATTTTCCGAAGTCGCTGGTCAAATAACTTTTCACCCATCACACGAATTTCAGTACCAGAGGAACTGCTTTTACTGCCCAGCCACAATGTGTTAAACAATTTTCTTTGTCTTCTTATCATTTGTACATATATATAAATGTATATTTGACTGAGGTTTGGCGAACCAGACTCCAATCTGATCTGGCAGAGTTTCTACAGCTGGTTGGCGTTAGGAAGGGCATCCAGCTGTAAAAACTCTGCCAGATCAGATTGGAGTCTGGTTTGCCAGACCTCAGTCAAATCGTCCAACCCATGCTAGCATGGAAAGCGGACGTTAAATGATGATGATGATTTGGTAGATTCATCATCATCATCGTTTAGAGTCCACTTTCCATGCTAGCATGGGTTGGACGGTTCAACTGGGGTCTGGGAAGCCAGAAGGCTGCACCAGGCCTAGTCTGATCTGGCAATGTTTCTATGGCTGAATGCCCTTCCTAATGCCAACTACTCCGTGAGTGTAGTGGGTGCATTTTACGTGCCAGATGAGGCTGGCAAACGGCCACGATCGGATGGTGCTTTTTACGTGCCACCGACACGAGGCTAGTCGGGGCGGTGCTCGCAACTGCCACGTTCGGATGGTTGTCTTACGTGCCACTGGCACTGGTATCACAGCTGCAATTTCCATTGATGTTGATCGATTTCGATTCTCACTTGCCTCAACAGGTCTTCACAAGTAGAGTTTTGTGTTCCCAGAAGAAAAGGTATGTATAAGTGGACTGGCTCATCCCGGGTTATGGTCTCACTTGTCCTGCCGGGTCTTCTCACACACTGCACACTTCCAAAGGTTTTGGTCTCTAGTCATTTCCTCAGTGAGACCTAAAGTTCGAAGGTCGTGCTTCACCACCTCGTCCCAGGTTTACCTGGATCTGCCTCTTACACAGGTTCCCTCAACCGCTAGGGTATGGCACTTTTTCACAAAACTATCTTCATCCATTCTCGCCACATGACCATACCAGCACAGACATCTCTCTTGCACACCACATCTGATGCTTCTTAGGTCCAGCTTTTCTCTTAAGGTGCTTACACTCTGTCGAGTATGAACACTGACATTACACATCCATCGGAGCATACTGGCTTCATTTCATGCAAGCTTACACATATCCTCAGCAGTCACGGCCCGTTTCACTGCCATGTAGCATGGCTGTTCATACACACGCGTCATACAGTCTGCCTTTTACTCTGAGCGAGAGGCCTTTTGTCACCAGCAGAGGTAAGAGCTCTGAACTTTGCCCAAGCTATTCTTACTCTAGCAGTTATACTTTCAACACACCTGCCCCCGCTACTGATTTGGTCACCTAGGTAACGGAAGCTATCAACTATTTCTAGTTTTTCTCCCTGGAATGTGGCAGAAGTAGGTCTCAGAGCATTTTCAGTGTTTATTGCTCCTGAGCATCTGCCACATACAAAAACTATCTTCCTAGTTAGCCTTCCTTTGACATTGCTGCACCTCTTATGAGTCCAGAGTTTCTACCTACACCTACGATGATAATACTTTTTAGATGGTTTAGATTACGATTACATACGAATTTGTTGTCACAATTTTTTTCAGAGAAGTTTGAGTCCAGAAGAATTTCGGGTAAATATTGATATTTTCACCCACAAGATTTTCATAAGGACAAACAAAAAAACTCAGATTTTTTGCATGGAATCAAGTACCCTGACCTCGCAATGTGCAGCAAACTCCTTATTTTTGCTTGGTAAAAGTGTGGCGGAACCCCTTCCCCTCGGTATCATTGTAAATATATATTTTTTTTCATTGGATGATGATGATGATGATATATTGACATATATATATATATATATATATATATATATATACACATACACACATGTATATGTGTGTGTGTGTGCATACGCACACATATATTTGAAGCACAAAGCATAAACTCTATTAGGAGAATACATCCAAAGAAACCCAAACAAATCAGACTGGAACCTAGTGCAGCATCATGGTTTGCCAGCTCATGTCACACTGTGCCACCCATGCCAGTAAAGAAAAAAAATTCCACAAAAGGATGATGATGATAACAGCGACAATGATGAAAACACATAGACAAAATCAACTTCAGTGTAACCTTTTATTCATTATTCCCATTTCTTTATTCTCTCAAAGCAAATTGCTCAAAAATCCAGAGCAATCATCTTCAGAAATCAAAGACATTGTTGATATACTTCCATATATATACATGACATTCATGAATTTGATGCTGACATTATTGAAATTGAAGTTGATAACATCATATCTGAAGAGATAAAAATAGCCCAGTCTTTCAGCAGAAAAAAATAGCCATAATTGTTGTAATAAAGATTAATACTGAATGGTTGCACTTTTGTGTGAATACTCACGTGTACATAAATGGCGTTTTTGAGAGAAAGATTGACCATAGATATCACAGTGATATTTTTTCCCCCAGTATGAATATGCTTATAATTAGTCAAGTCACCATTGTATGAGAATGATTTACCACAGATATCACAATGATATGGTTTCTATCCTGCACTGGTGTTTAGTTAGGACACCACTTTCAGAGAATGATTTACCACAGATATCACAATATATGGTTTCTATCCTGCACTGGTGTGTAATTAGGACACCACTTTCAGAGAATGATTTACCACAGATATCACAATGATATGGTTTCTATCCTGCACTGGTGTTTAATTAGGACACCACTTTCAGAGAATGATTTACCACAGATATCACAATGATATGGCTTCTCTCCTGTATGAATACGCTGGTGTCGAGTCAAATCACCTTTTACAGTGAATGATTTACCACAGATATCACACTGATATGGCTTCTCTCCTGTATGAACACGTTTATGGACAGTCAAGTCACCATTACGTGAGAATGATTTACCACAGATATCACAATGAAATGGCTTCTCTCCTGTATGAATGCGTTTGTGTTTAGTTAAACTGCCATTTTCAGAGAATGATTTATCACAGATATCACAATGATGAGGTTTCTCTCCTGTATGAATGCGTTTATGACCAGACAAGTGGCTACTACGAGAGAATGATTTACCACAGATATCACAATGAAATGGTTTCTCTCCAGTGTGAACGCGCCGGTGTTTAGTTAAGTCATAACTTTGAGAGAATGTTTTACCACAGATATCACAATGATATGGCTTTTCTCCTGTATGAATACGTTTATGTCGAGTTAAAATGCTATTTTCAGAGAATGATTTACCACAGATCTTACAATGAAATGGCTTCTCTCCTGTATGAATGCGTTTGTGTTTAGTTAAAGTGCCATTTTCAGAGAATGATTTACCACAGATATCACAATGATATGGTTTCTCTCCTGTGTGAACGCTCCGGTGTTTAGTTAAGTGATAACTTTGAGAGAATGTTTTACCACAGATACCACAATGATATGGCTTTTCTCCTGTATGAAGACGTTTGTGAATAGTCAGGTGATTTCTTCGAGAGAATGATTTTCTACAGACATCACAGAAATATGGTTTCTCTCTTGTATCAGGGTTTTTAGGTTCAGTTAAATTATTCATTATGACAGGATAATTTGTCATATATATCACAATAATATTGTTTTTTTCTTTTCTATGAATATGTTTGTGTTCATTTGCATTACTTTTTTTAGAGAATAATTTAATGTTAATCTTTCTTTCTTCTGTGATCTTACTTAATACCTAAATCAACAGGTGAAAACTGTCAACTCGTTTGTAAAGTTATCCAAACTTGTAAAGCAATCACCACCTCTACATTCCAGACAAGAAAAATATTCTGCTGTTGTTTGTCATAGATTATATTTATATAGAAACGTTGATGTATAGATGAATGCTCCTTATAAATATATCATCTTCCTTTAGTTGATAAAAATATCAAAGGCACATCTGAACGAAGTAATTTCTTTCATGTCAACATGATGTGATATTCTGAAATAGAAAAAGAAGCAGTAAGATAAAGAGGATAGTTAAGTGACATAGTAATTCAACATTGTAAATATTACAACATGAACACTGTCAGCCATTTAATGTCAATGTTTACAGGGGTCAGAGTTCATTGAGGTGTTGAAACATTGGTATACCCACACAAGTTTACTACACACTTCACTTTTACCTTTCAGAAAAATGTTTGATTTAAGACTTCATGTTGCCCGACCGGAATTCCCTTTTCTGGACCAGCTCGCTAGCTAGCCAGCAGTGAAGGTCCCTGTCTTCATGTCTACAATGAGCCCATGGGCAGTGCCCTACACATCATTAGGATCTTTTCGCCTTGATCGGCAGATTTTTAAAATAATTTCTATGCAACTAAAAAATTTTAAATTTCGTATACTGGTAGAATGTGTTTATAAAACATCTTTTTCTCTTGGCTTTCTTGAGAAAATTCCGTAGTTTGTAACATATTTGTTGTTTAATTTCTTGCATTTCGGCAATTTCAACCTATCAAAGACGTCTATTGAGCTGAAAACGATTTCTGCCGTAACATTTACTGGCGGTGTCATATGAAAATGTCCCTGTTTTTTATGAGAAAAAAGATATCCAGAACTGGATAACAAAACCGTTCCCTATTTAGTGTCCACCCATAATTATGATCCTAGTATCGATTTATTGCATTTCAATCTGTTTTAGGGTTAAGGTTAGGGTTGGGGGGAAGGGTATCTTTTTTTCTTCAGAAATGTAAATAAACCCAATCTGTTTCTTAAACGAATATATAATATGTAACAGGGACATTTTCATATAACGCCGCCAGAAATCGTTTCACCTCAATAGACGTCATTAATTGTTTGAAATTGACGAAATGCAAAAAACAACAACAAATATCTTACAAACTATAGAATTTTCTCAAGAAAGCCAAGAGAAAAAGATGTGTTATAAACACACTCTACCAGTATACGAAGTTTAAAAGTGTTTAGTTACGTGGAAATTAATTTAGAAAACTGCCGGTCAAACCGAAAAGATCCTAGAGTCGGTCTCGACAGTAAGTCTTGGGTTCAAATACAGCCGAGGTTGACTTTGCCGTTCATCCCTTTCAGGAAATTCTGGGGTCCGTGTCATCGACTCCCGCTCGCCCTGGGCCAAAATTTGAAACCACCATTACTATTATTAATATAACCTTAAAGCAAATCTTCATTAACTTACCGTTTTATCAATGCCTAATTAACAACAGGACATAATTAATTAATGTGGTATTCTTCAATCGGTTTTTTCTCATTTTACTAATTAATTATGCCACATTACATTCATTTTTACCAACTAATTTACTTTATATCACATGTATCAGTCGGTCATAGCATTTTATAAACAACAAATCAACATTTCAGTTTGGAAATTATTAATTAAGACGAACAAATATATTTTCCTAATTATTGTCAGGTTCCCGCTTGGAAAAATAATTACTGTAACATCGAGAGGTTCACAGAATTCTATTATTTACCTTATTATTACTAGTATTATCAACACTATTACAGCCTTAAAGCAAATCTTTGTCAACTTACCGTATTCAGAAATAAACAGCGACTCGGTGATCGGTAATTAACCTCCCTAATTAACTTCCCTAATTAGCTACTTTGGCTCGTGGTTGATGTCTTGTAGAAGTTGTGTCCCTTGATATGATTGTATTTCCTCAATTCTCCAATAGAGAGCGCTACTGAGTTGTAGGATTCGTTCCGGTGTTTTTTTTAACTTTGTCCCTTTCTGTCAATAAATCCTTCTTCAAGTTTTTTTTTAAATTCTCACCAGATTATTTTAACAAAGTGTACTAGTATACTCTAGGATCTTTTCGGTTTGACCGGCAGTTTTTAAAAATAATTTCCACGTAACTAAACACTTTTAAACTTCGTATACTTTTCTCTTGACTTTTTCGCTTGGAAAATTCTATAGTTTGTAAGATATTTGTTGCTTTTTTCTTCAATTTCTGCAATTTCAACCAATCAATGACGTCTATTGAGGTGAAAACATTATGTGCCGTGAGAATATGTCCCTCGTTTAAGAAACAGATTTGGTTTACTCTTTACTCCTTTACTTGTTTCAGTCATTTGACTGCGGCTATGCTGGAGCACCGCCTTTAGTCGAGCAAATCGACCCCAGGATTTATTCTTTGTAAGCCCAGTACTTATTCTATCGGTCTCTTTTTGCCGAACCGCTAAGTGACGGGGACGTAAACACACCAGCATCGGTTGTCAAGCAATGCTAGGGGGACAAACAAACACACACACACACATACATATATATATACACACACACACACATACACATATATATATATACATTTATACGACAGGCTTCTTTCAGTTTCCGTCTACCAAATCCACTCACAAGGAATTTGTCGGCCCGGGGCTATAGCAGAAGACACTTACCGAAGATGCCACGCAGTGGGACTGAACCCGGAACCATTCGGTTGGTTAGCAAGCTACTTACCACATAGCCACTTTATTTACATTTCTGAAGAAAAAAAAGATACCCTTCCCCCCATCCCTAACTCTAACCCTAAAACAGATTGAAATGCAATAGATCGATACTAGGGTCACAATTATGAGTGACAATTTCATATGACACCGCTAGAAAAAACTGCCTGTCAAACGGAAAAGATCGGAAGTCCCTTCTCTGCAGAGCAACTCACTAAATAGCCTGCTGTGAGGTTCCTGTCTATAGTCCGTCTGTTATAAATTTATGGCCAGTGCCCTACACAAGCATTCATGGTCTTCACCCACACCTCGTCTTAGAACTGTACAGACACAATGCTGAGATGTCTCCCTTTTCACTAGAATATGGCTCTTTTCGAGGCAGACTCTTCGGTTTGCCCTAACCTGGACGGTAGGCAGAACCGTTAGCACGCCAGTCGAAATACGTAGCGATATTTCGTCTGTCGTTATGTTCTGAGCTCCAATTCTGTTGAGGTCGACCTTGCCTTTCATCCTTTCGAGGTCAATAAATTAAGTACCAGTTACGCACTGGGGTCGATGTAATCGACTTAATACCTATGTCTGTCCTTGTTTGTCCCCTCTGTGTTTAGCCCCTTGTGGGTAATAAAGAAATAGGTATGTTGTACTAGAAGACTACCTCCATTGTCTTCTGGCAATTTCAGCAGCACTCTCCGCCCTCATCTCTCTCCATATAGCCATCTGCTCTGGACCACAGTCGACCATTGAGGGGTATACATTTTCCCAATAGTTCTTGATGTCAATGGCTACCACATTCCGGTGACCTTCCACCCGAATCAGTCCTGTTTTGTGTGCAGGGTTGACGGATTAGCATCTGTTGCAATTCCACACTACCTACAAACGCTCTCTCTCCAGTGACATCGGGGTGACCATTGGGGCTGAAAACCACGTCCTTTATACTAATCTATAGAAATAATGTAACCCTTTCTCTTTCTCTTTTACTTGTTTCAGTCATTTGACTGCGGCCATGCTGAAGCACCGCCTTTTAGTCGAGCAAATCGACCTGAGGACTTATTCTTTGTAAGCCCAGTACTTATCCTATCGGTCTCTTTTGCCGAACCGCGAAGTTACGGGTATGTAAACACACTAGCATCGGTTGTCAAAACAAACACAGACACACAAACACACTCATATATATACATATATATATATATATATATATATATATATATATATATATATACGACGGGCTTCTTTCAGTATCCGTCTACCAAATCCACTCACAAAGCGTTGGTCGGCCCGAGGCTACAGTAGAAGACATTGCCCAAGGTGCAACGCAGTGGGACTGAACCTTGAACCATGTGGTTGGTAAGCAAGCTACTTACCACACAGCCACTACTATATATATATAAATATATATATATATACATATATACGACATGATTCTAAGAACAATTACACATCACAAACACCTACCTATGTAATTCTAACGTCATTTTAGCCTTTTTTTCCTTTCCTAAAGTTTTGCTACTGATGAATACTTTATGACAACCCAGATTCTTAAAATGAATCTATTGTCTTTCTGCATTAAACTATCGAATACTTAGATGAATAAAAATAATTTCAATCCATATTAACATCTAATCTCCTCTATTTACAAAAAATATGATTGTATTTGCTGAAATTTCTTTTATAAGCTAAATCAGGGTAAGTAGCTTGCTTACCAACCATATGGTTTTGGGTTCAGTCCCACTGCGTGGCACCTTGGGCAAGTGTCTTCTACTATAGCCTCGGGCCGACCAAAGCCTTTGAGTGGATTTGGTAGACGGAAACTGAAAGAAGCCCATCATATATATGTATATATATATTCGTGTGCGTGTATGTTTGTATGTCTGTGTTTGTCCCCCTAGCATTGCTTGACGACCGATGTTGGTGTCTTTATGTCCCCGTCACTTAGCGGTTCGGCGAAAGAGACCGATAGAATAAGTACTGGGCTTTCAAAGAATAAGTCCCGGTGTTGAGTTGCTGGACTAAAGGCGGTGCTCCAGCATGGCCGCAGTCAAATGACTGAAAATAACCAACTTTCTTCAATTCAATAATGAAAAATTAAATTATACCAATTAGAAAAATTACATATAGAAAGATTAAATATAAGATAAAACATATAACAATGATTAAGTTATGTGTAAAATAATAAATAAATAAAACGTATATATTTGGTAGAATAACGTCACGTTTTGTGGCTATATTTAAGAAATGATAATAATAAAAATAATAGTAGTAGTAGAATCACTTCAATATAAATATAGCCACTCTTCAGGTTAAAGAAAACAACAATAATAAAATAATTAATTAGATGAATCAATAAATATACACAAATAATATTTTAAAGTACGAAATATCTGAAATATATTCTTGTTAAAAAATAAGATACAATTAAAATATTTAAAACAAATATATATATATATATATATATATATATATATATATATATATATATATATATATATATAAGATACAAAATACACATTAAATGAAAACAAAATACTATAATTTAAACTATATACATTAATTAAATTACTCTTTTACTTGTTTCAGTCATTTGACTGTTGCCACTCTAAAGCACCGCCTTTAATCGAGCAACTCGACCCCGGGACTTATTCTTTTTATAAGCCCAGTACTTATTCTATCGTTCTCTTTTGCCGAAACGCTAAGTAACGGGGACATAAACACACCAGCATCGGTTGTCAAACAATGTTAGGGGAACAAACACTAACACGCATATATATATATATACATATATACGACGGGCTTCTTTCAGTTTCCGTCTACCAAATCCACTCACAAGGCTTTGGTCGGCCGGCAGCCACAGCAGAAGACACTTGCCCAAGGTGTCACGCAGTGGGACTGAACCCTGAACCATGTGGTTGGTAAACAAGCTACTTACCACACAGCCACTCCTGCTCCTAAATTTTTATTTAATTAATTTATTTATTTAATATACATCTAAATAAAGTCTTATACTCATTAAGTAATTTATATTAAAAACCTTAATGTTAAGTACAATCTATAAATATTGGAATTAAAAATAGAAAAATCTATTTTGGGTCTTCTCATTTCAGCCATATATAGAAGCTGGCTTTGTCAACTGCCTCCTGTATATACATTCATATATATGTATGTATGTATGTATACACACAGAGAAAGAGAGAGAGAGAGAGATGCACATAGCTCAGTGGTTAGAATGCTGGGTTCACAATCATGTAGTGATTTTGATTCCTGGACCAGGCTGTGTGTTGTGTTCTTGAGCAAGACACTTTGTTTCATGGTGGTCCAGTTCACTCACCTCTAGAAATGAGCTGCAATATCACAGGTGCCAAGCTGCATTAGCTTTTGGCCTTCACTTGGATGACATTGGTGGCCTGTAGAGGGGAGACTGATTACAAATACCTTGGGTCATACATATCATCATCTGGAAAAGACTTTCTAACTAGAAAGGGTATGGCCTGGTCAGCCTGTAATGACATGCATAAGATCTGGTCATCAAATCTAAGTAGAGACTTCAACCTTGAAATCTTCAAAGCCACAGTCGAACCAATTCTACTATATGGCTCAGAAACCTGGACGTTATCAAAGAAGCTTGAGAGGCGGTTGGATGGAACCTACACTCGCCTCCTTATGAGAGCTCAAAATCTCTCGCAGAGGCACCATCCAACCAAAATGCAAATATATGGGAAACTACCACCTGTGTCATCTCTTGTGAAAGGTAGGAGAGTCCAGTTTGCTGGACATTGTTGTAGAGCTGAAAACGAGGCAGTTTCTACTCTTCTCCTCTGGAAGCCATCTACTCACAATACCAGAGGGCGCACACTCTCCTACCCTGATGTAATCTCCAGGGATACAGGCATCCAGCAACAGGACCTCCGTAATGCCATGATGGACCGTGAAGTCTGGCGTAGCATGGTAAATTCCATTGTCTCGACCACGGTCGAACAATGATGATGATGATGAGAGGGGAGACTGGTATGCATGGGCAACAGCTGGTCTTCCGTGAAAAGAACCTTGCCTGGAGTTGTGCCTTTGAGGTGAACTTCCTAGATGCAATGCCATGGTCATTAATGACTGAAGGGAGTCTTTACACATTGCCCTTTATATATATACTAGCAGTATAGCCCAGCGTTGCTCGGGCTTGTTTTCTTTTCGACACTTTAGAATTGGAATTTTTGAAAAATAAAAATTTTGCCCTATGTAGCTTGTAATTCTCTTCGAGTGAACATTTTTCTTGTTGAAATACACCGAAAAATGACACAGCAGTAAAAAAATCGTGAAAAATAGGGATTTTCAGAGAAAAAAACCCCACCTTTTCGATGTAAATAATTTTTGGTATTAACATGGTCCGATTTGAATTTTCTCTTCTACGGAATGAAGAGCAAGCCTTCTTCTATCATACTCTCAATTTTGGTCAACTTGTGCCACAGGGTCTCAGAGGAGATAGTGTTATTTGAAGGCTACCAAAAGTGCCATACACAGACAACTTCAGCTTTATATATATATATAATTCTCATTTTATTTTGTTTTTGCATCTCTCTTCCCTTGCCTACACGCTCTAAGGCCACGAAGTTGGTCTGCTTGGTGGGAGGCGATTTAGTCTACTCTACTGCAGATCACACAACTTCGCCACCACAAACATAAATATCTTCACTGTTTAATTCCTGAGCAAATGTCAAGTTATCTATTTAATAGTTTCTCCCATTTTCCGAAGTCGCTGGTCAAATAACTTTTCACCCATCACACGAATTTCAGTACCGGTGGAACTGTTTTTACTGCCCAGCCACAATGTGTTAAACAATTTTCTTTGTCTTCTTATCATTTGTACATATATATATATATGTATATTTGACTGAGGTCTGGCGAACCAGACTCCAATCTGATCTGGCAGAGTTTCTACAGCTGGTTGGCGTTAGGAAGGGCATCCAGCTGTAGAAACTCTGCCATATCAGATTGGAGTCTGGTTTGCCAGACCTCAGTCAAATCGTCCAACCCATGCTAGCATGAAAAGCAGACGTTAAATGATGATGATGATTTGGTAGATTAATGGTAATTCAAAATTTTCCATGGCTGATGTGGTAGATTACGATGATAATACTTTTTAGATGGCATAGAATACGATTACAAAACGAATTTGTGGTCACAATTTTTTTCGGAGAAGTTTGAGTCCAGAAGAATTTCGGGTAAATTTTGATATTTTCACCCACAAGATTTTCATAAAGACAAACAAAAAAATCAGAATTTTTGGATGGATTCAAGTACCCAAACCTCGCAATATGCTGCATAGATACTGCGGCCTCGTGTATGTCTGTCCCTCCTGGCTTCTTTACCGATGAGACGTAGCCTTTGGTAGATTGACTTGATTAAGTTTAATTTAATTTAATTAGGCTGGTTTGCCATTAAAAACGTCGAAACAATGCATCGTCTAAAGATGAATAGGGTAAATGTTTTTTTAAATTTTCCTTTAATTTCTGAATTACTACTACTTGTCGGTTTGGGTCCTGGCTGCTCTTTCTAGTGGGTCGAATGGCCTATTGAGACCGTTCCTCAAATGTTGAATTTATATATATCGTCTCTGACTATTTTCTCTCTCTCACTAGACCGCTGGTGGCGAAAAACATACACACGACAAAACAATGTGTACAGCAGGTACAGTAATAAGTACACAAAAAGGGACTAAAATTATCTTAACTTGAACGTTGAAGGAAGGAAAAAGGAATCAATGCAAACAAGAATTGGCTCGAAGCAACATTCAATTCCAGCTCATGAAAGCTTTCTATAACAATGAATGGACCGTTTTTTTGCAAAAATATCACATATTTTATGAGATTGCAGTACAGAACGGAGTAAAACCTTTGGCAAAAAAGGAAAAGATATGAATAAAGGTTCATACAGGATAGATATAAATCTGAACAAGACTTGTATAACTATGTTACAAATGATGTAATACCTTTCCAACTACTGGTCCCTCTTTTGTTTTCGTGCGTGTGTTTGTGTCTGTGTCTGTGTGTATGTATGAGGTAAGAACACGTCAAAACAATGAGCATAGCAGATACAGACAATGAATACACAAACCGGCCTAAAAATGTCTTAACTTGAACGTTGAAGGAAAGAATAAGGAATCAACGCAAAAAAGAGTTGGCTCTAAGCAACCTTTCATGAGTCGAGCTTATGAAAGCATTATATAACAATGAGTGGACCGTTTTTGTTGCAAAAATATCACATTTTATATGAGGCTGTTATATAATTTTGAGTATAAAATTTGGCAAAACAGGAAAAGATAGGAATAAAGGTTCATACATGATAGATATAAATCTGAACAAGACTTATATAACAATGTTACAAATGATGTAATACCTTTCCAACTACTGGTCCCATTTTTGCTTTCGTGCGTGTGTTTGTGTGTGTGTGTGTGAGAGTATTCTGTCGTTTCGAAATACAAGACTTTAGTATGTGGTCTGCTGATCTGACATGCAACAGTTCAGGTGTGGTTCTGTCAGTGCCATGCATATTGATCGATCAAGCGTAATAAAACATTTGAAATTATAATACATTACTAGATTTCAGACAAGAAAATTTTAACGTTACCTTAAAAGAAATCTTTAGCTGGTTGTATCTTCTAGAGCAGTGATTCCCAAGGTGGGGCCTGAGAAAATTCAGGTGGGGCGCGGGGCATAGACGTGGGCTGTGAAAATATTTGTACATGACGAGCGGTCATCGCGGGCACAACCTTAGATTCCGTCTTTCCTTTGAAGCCTCCACATCGGAAACTCTCGCACCCCAGCGAGACAAAGAAGATCCCGCACTGAGCAATAAACTTACTATTCAGATAAGCCAATCAATTGCCTCAATTAGTTTGCCTCAATTAGTCTTTTGTTAGCCCTATTGAAAATGAGCAAACCAAACAAGAAGAAGACTCGTCAATACGCGGTGGAGTTTTTGAAGTTTGGATTCATTCCTGATGAGCATGATGAGCGTAAACCGTTTTGCTTATTATGTAATCAGACGATGAGCAATGAGTCAATGAAGGCAGGTAGGCTGAAAGCGCACTTAAAGGTAAGACATCCTAATAATTCTAATTTAGATTTGGAATACTTCAAATCATTGAAAGAAAAATTTAAAAACCGAACAAAACTCACTTCACTATTTCATGCAAAACAAGCGCCTCATACTCGTGCCCTTGAAGCCAGCTACGAAATCTCCTTGCTTATAGCAAAACATGGAAAGAATCACACTATTGGAGAGCAACTGATTAAACCTGCTATTTCAATATTCTTAAAAACTATATTACAAAAAGATGATGGAGATATCAGGACTATGCCACTCAGTAATAACACTGTCTCGAACAGAATAGATGAAATGGGGCAAGATGTTGAAAGCCAGCTCATTGAGAAATTAAAATTGCGTAAGTTTCATTACAAATGGACGAATCCACAATCCGGGACAGTGAGGCTCTGTTATTGACTTATGTGAGGTATATTGACCACGAGGAGTTTCAGGAAGAGATGCTGTTCTGCGAATCGTTTGAAACCACCACAACTGCAAATGATATTTACATCAAAATCAAACATTATTTGGATGCAAACAAAATACCAAAGGAAAACTTACTGGCATGTGCGGCAGACGGTGCACCTGCCATGATGGGCAAGAATACGGGATGCTTAAAAATGATGAAGGATGAAAATCCAAACATGTTGACTGTCCATTGTGTAATACACCGAGAAAACTTGGTTGCCAAGAAATTGTCCCCTGTTCTTAACAAGATTCTTCAAAGTGTGATCAAGTGTGTCAACAGCATTAAAAGAAATTCTAAATCTGAACGTCTTTTTAAGCAGTTTTGTATAAATCAAAGTGCCGAACATGTTCGATTATTGCTTCATACAGAAGTAAGATGGCTATCAAGTGGAAACTGCTTAAAGGGGTTCATGGAATTATTTGATCAGATTAACGACTTTCTTAGTGATAAATGTGAAATGAAATTGCTGTCAACAACGGATGGAAAAGCATTTGTCAGTTATTTGACAGACATATTTGAGAAACTTGGAAACTTGAATAAACAACTTCAAGGTGCAAACATGACACTTATTGATGCAAAAGCAAAGATTTTTGGATTTATTACAGCTCTCGAATTATGGAAAAAGAAATTTTCCAAAAGAAATTTCAGTGAACTTTACTGGTTGAGTAAATGTGAAATAACGAATGATGCTGGCATTGTAATTATTGATCATTTAAATATCTTGATAAAGGATTTCAATGACAGATTTTGCGATTTAAAGGCAATGAATTTTCCTTCTTGGTTAACTCAACCGCTTCTGATTAACGTTTCTGATGCTACAATCCAATACCAAGAAGAGTTATCAGAATTACAACATGATGAATCAGTGAAGACTTTGTTTAAATTGAAAGGTACAAAGATGTGGCTATATGACGAGGTTGAAAGAAAATATCCTAAAATTTCTACATCAGCGAGAGAGCTACTGATTCCTTTCCCTTCGTCTTATTTGGTCGAATGTGGTTTTAGTGCAGTTGATAATTTGCTCGAAGCCAAGAGAAACCGGCTTGAGATTACAAAACGTGGCGATTTACGACTGAAATTAACAAAGTTGTCTCCTCAAATTAAAAACTTGTGCTGTATGCATCAGGCACAGGGTTCTCACTAAATTAGTCGAGCTGACCGTCAAATAATTGAACTGAAAAAACGTGTTTCTTTATTCTTTATAAATTGACATTTTTTAAAAACATGAGAAATCGTAATAATTTTATCGATTTATTGGGTGTTATGCACTTTCAGTGCCTGTTGTTTCAATTCTCAAACTATTTTTTTGTATTTTGAATACAATTTTTTAATTTTTGATTTTTTTTCAATTGTAAGTAGGCCCACATGTACTTGTAAATGTGAGTGGACATGGGAAAAGGTGGGGCGTAAAAACTTTTGCTATGAAAAAGTGGGGCGCCGGGATAAAAGGTTGGGAAACACTGTTCTAGAGCTCTCAGAGGTTACAACTTCACACTACTCCGTAGAATGGGTTGTTATCATTTACTTAATATTTAGCAATTCATCTCTCTTACACTGACTGCGAAGTCTGTCAGACAATAAAGCTACTCATTGTAAGTTTTCTTAGAATTTTATTTATTTATTCACCGCATCAAGTATTTCATTTTATTTTTATATTCTTCTGCACAAACTTTTACTAAATATCTAATCTACTCTTGTTCATTTATACCATTTTTGAAATCTATTTATCTGCCTAGCAAACACACATTTGGACTGAGACATACAGACAGACAGATAAATAGAAAGATATCTGTTTGCTAGTCTCTCTATCTGTATATTCCGACAGTAATTGGTAATTTATTCATTACTACACCAAGCAGCTAAGAGATACCTGAAAAATGATATGCATACTTATAGATATATATACATGTATACGTACATACACACACAGATACACAAACATATATATTTATATGCGTGTGTGAATGTGTGTGCGTGTGTGGGTGTGTATATACCTATATGTATATACATACATGCATACATACTAGCAATGCATCCCGGCGTTGCCTGGATGTTATGCCCTACAAGTAAATTGTATTATTTGATTCTTATGGGCAGAATCGGCACAGCTGATATATAGTTAATGGAATAATGGAAGTTATTGTTTGTTTAATGCTGAAGGGCGAGGGTACAATTTGTATAAAAGTGCCTTCTATTCTTAAGAAGGATCAGAAACTATGCATTGTTTCATCGTATAAAAGGAGGTTAATACGATTTTGCCCAGAAATCACGTTTTCAATATTTTTTATTTCCTCCTATCCCCATCGCAATTTATTAATTCGTAATTTTTTTCGTATTTTCTTTTACTATCTACGTAGAAAAATACAGAGATTACGAATCTGGGATATATATATATATATATATATATATATATATATATATATGCATTTTTTATAGCTTACTTTTTCTTAAAGGAACACTCATTGCCACCTCCTCCATCTCGCCTACTCATCACCTACCAGCTTTCAAAAATCTAAAATCTCCCAATCTTTCACTCTTCGCTGATGTTACGCGCTGGCGTAGAATTCTACGGAAACTGTAAACTTAAAAATACCATACCACCACCAGAAAACCCGACATGCTAGAAACAACAGGTAAACGACACTATTTCTGAAGAAACCTCTCTTTTTTCTAAAAATATAGGGAGTGTGTAGCTCTTTGAATGTAGTAAGATGATGGGTAAAATTCTTAAAAATTCATACTCTGTTTTTTTCCTCCCAGTATTACCAAGAATAAAACTTTGAAAAAAGTAAAAAATGAAGTTGTTGTCGAGAGGGAGAAAATTGAAATATTGAGAACGCATTTTGTGGGTGATATCCTAATGCCCTGTGTTGCAATCATAGAAATCGGAAGAAATTCAAGAAGTAGATGAAACAGGGACAACTGCATGTCTCGTTTCTCTGTCTTTTTCGTTGTTCGGAAAAAAAAGTTCGTTTCTATGTTTTTGTTTTCGTTTCTCATTGTGTTCAAGGTTTTTTTTATGTCCTGTACAACTATATGCATGCATGTATATATGCATGTATATGTAGGTATGTACATATATGTATGTATATATGCATATATTTATATTATATATATATGTATATGTATATATATATATATATATATATATATATATATATATATATATATATATATATATATATACATATATATATAGGGGAGAGTTTACGAAAAAAACAAAAGAGGAAGACAGGTAGTGTACAAAACAAACAGATGTATTAGTATAACGCTCAGGAATAGAAAAAGTGTTTTACGTTTCGAGCCTACGCTCTTCTACAGAAAGGAACACAGAAAAAAACAAGGAGAGAAAAAATGTGTGTAGTGGCTACCGATCTATCATGGCGATATATATATATATATATGTATGTATATATATTTGCATACATATATGCATTTATTAATTGATAAATTTCAGACAAGTGCAAAGCACTAATCTCCTCCTAAGTAGGACCCTCTTACTTCAATTAACTTGGTTTAGGCCCCATAACGTTTTTCTAAATTGAAGGTGTCCATGACTCTTGTCACAGTCTACGTCATTTTCTTTATCTATCTATCTATCTATCTGCCTCTCTCTCTCTCTCTATCTCTCTATCTATCTATCTATCTATCTATCTATCTATCTATCTATCTATCTATCTATCTATCTATCTATATATCTATATATATATATATATATATATATATATATATATATATATATATATATATGTATATGTACGGTAGAGGAGTTGAAAATGCAGAGTTTATTGACTTGACCGGTTTCACTTAAAAAAAAAGATTTCCGAAAGTAAGATGTTAGGCTTTGTGTAGCCTTTGTGGTGTTAAGAATTGGTTATCATAGATGTATTAAAATACAGTGATGCAGTCTTTGACAATGATAAGAATATGCTAAGAGGGGCTTTGTGTTTAAACATCTTACATAAATGTGTTCAAAATAGGTAGTACAATAAATTCATTCCATTAGGTGTGAAGGGTGCCACAAAGACTACATAGAGCAGACTAGTCTTACCCTCAGAGATAGAATGACAGTCAACCGACAACAATTGAGGGATCCCACCACAAGACAGAAACCACTTAGTGGCCACTTAAATCTATGTGCACAAAATAAGTTCCCCAAATTCCTAGTTTTCCCACTGTACCAATACCCAGATAGCACCACTGAGCAAAGACAGATAAACAAGGAATATATACCTATTCAAAAATACAGACCACGACTCAACATACTCACATACATCTCAAAAACATACTTGGACTGCACCCCCATATATATCTATGTATGTATGAATGTATTTATATATATATGTGTATAAATATATGTACACTTATTTGTATATATATATATATATATATATATATATATATATATATATATATATATGTGTGTGTGTGTGTGTGTGTGTGTGTGTGTGTGCGTGTGTGTAGGCACACACACACAAATATATATATATATATGTATATATATATATATATACATACATACATATGTATATATATGTATGTATGTGTGTCTTTATATAGGCCACTCCTGCGCCTATATATATATATATATATATATATATATATATATATATATATATATATATATATATATATATATATATATATATATATATATAATTTCTCTCTCTGTATATCTGGTTGCCAATCTGATTATCTAATATTTTATCTGTTCTCTCTCTTTTTTTCCCTTTTTGGATCTCTATGTATTTGGCTCTTTACGTCTTCATAGATGGTCTAATTAGCGTAGTATATCTAAATTAGTGAAGTTTGATAATGCAGCATTAATTAATATTTCGTTTAGAAGCCAGGGTGTGGTCGTGTGGTAAGAAGTTACTTCCCAGCCACACGGTGTCGAGTTCAGTCCCACGGCAGTTTTTTGGACAACTCTCTTCTATAGCCCCGGGCATACCAAAGCCTTCGGAGCAGATTTGGTAGACGGAAGCCGAAACAAACTAATTGTATGTGTGAGTGTGTGTGTGTATGTATGTCTGTGCGCGTGCTTATGTGTTTCTGCCCTGGCCAGAGCTTGAGAATTGGTGTTGGTGTGTTTATGGCCCCATAAATTCGAGGTTTGGCAAACATAAACTGTTAGAAGTGCCAGTCTTAATGAAAGTTGTTATGCGGTCGATTCGTTCGTTAAAATGTCTTTCATGCATGCCCACACATGGCCACAGTCTGATGACTGAATCCAGTCAACGATAAAAGATAATGATAGGGAAAATGTACAAAAATAGCTTGGCTATTCAGGAGAAATAAACATTGTAAGACAGGTTTATATTATATCTAAATTTATTAGTTTTATAGTTATAGATAAAGCTGAATTTCCGAAAAGTTGTAGTAAGAAACCAGTTTATTCAGAAGAATTTGAATATTACATTGAAAAGGAAGGCAATAATGAAAGTTACAACTAGAAAATATGGAAAGATTTTAAATTGCGGGAAGATTTTCAAATGTTGGCATTTCAGCCACTCGTCAGGTACGTAGCCTCGTTTAAAATTACATTATAGAGTCTCTTAGTTGCGTAGCGTTGCACCAATAGGCAAAAATAAAGCTACATTAGGTGAAAGTATGTTTGATGTGATATTAGGAGAAAATTTAGTGTTTTGAAGCAAAATATGATCAAAGGTGAATCGTGAACCGACAGACACACACATTATAGATTATCCGATAAAGTAAATACGTAATTGGTAGCTAGAATATATTTACTGCTGTTGAAATGCGGCATGTTTTTCAGATTTTCTGCGTTTCAGCCAAGAGTTATGCACTTAGATTTGTTAAAAATTACATTATTACGGATTATACAGTATTTTAGCTCAACAGTATTGTATTATCAATAAAGGTTAAAGGTATAAATATTGAAAATTGTTTAATGTAATATAAGAAGTAAATTTAGTTTTTTGAAGAAAGTTATATATCTTGAAGATATATATATATATATATATATATATATATATATATATATATATATATATATATATATATATATATTATAAATGAGGGTGAAAAATCGATATTAATTTAATAATACCATCAATTTACACCAAGTGGCTTAGCACAAAAAACTACGGAGAAAATACAAATTTATACATAAATTATTAGAGAGTTATCCACTATGTGGACAACTCTAGTGCTAAAAATAGCTCCGAAGCAACCACAGAAGATCCGTTTCCAACTAGAATCAACACACATTTAACTGAAGGAAAGTGAAATACAACGAATAAAATAGATTGACTCTATACAATTGTTGTATTTCACTTTCGTTGTATTTCACTTTCCTTCAGTTAAATGTGTGTTGATTCTAGTTGGAAACGGATCTTCTGTGGTTGCTTCGGAGCTATTTTTAGCACTAGAGTTGTCCACATAGTGGATAACTCTCTAATAATTTATGTATAAATTTGTATTTTCTCCGTAGTTTTTTGTGCTAAGCCACTTGGTGTAAATTGATGGTATTATTAAATTAATATCGATTTTTCACCCTCATTTATAATTATATATATATATATATATATATATATATATATATATATATATATATATATATATATCTTCAAGATATATAACTTTCTTCAAAAAACTAAATTTACTTCTTATATTACATTAAACAATTTTCAATATTTATACCTTTAACCTTTATTGATAATACAATACTGTTGAGCTAAAATACTGTATAATCCGTAATAATGTAATTTTTAACAAATCTAAGTGCATAACTCTTGGCTGAAACGCAGAAAATCTGAAAAACATGCCGCATTTCAACAGCAGTAAATATATTCTAGCTACCAATTACGTATTTACTTTATCGGATAATCTATAATGTGTGTGTCTGTCGGTTCACGATTCACCTTTGATCATATTTTGCTTCAAAACACTAAATTTTCTCCTAATATCACATCAAACATACTTTCACCTAACGTAGCTTTATTTTTGCCTATTGATGCAACGCTACGCAACTAAGAGACTCTATAATGTAATTTTATGTATGTATAAGTATATATATATATATAAGTATATATATATATATATATATATATATATATATATATATATATATATGTATATATAAGTATGTATAAGTATATATATATATATATATATATAGTATATATATATATATATATATATAAGTATATATATATATATATATATATATATATATATATATATATGTATAAGTATATATATATATATATCATCATCATCATCATCGTTTAACGTCCGTTCTCCATGCTAGCATGGGTTGGACGGTTCGACCGGGGATCTGGGAAGCCAGAAGGTTGCACCAGACTCCAGTCTTATCTGGCAATGTTTCTACAGCTGGATGCCCTTCCTAACGCCAACCACTGAGAGTGTAGTGGGTGCTTTTTACATGCCACCTGCACAGTTTTACGTGCCACCTATATTATGGAGTATGGCCATTGCACGAAGCTTAATCAATGTTGTTATTGTGCAATGCCTGTGCAAGAAGATTTTTTTTAAAGTTAGGAAAGGCTGTGCACTGAGTCAATCTCACTCCCTAAGCAACAGCAGCCAAAATCCGGAAAGAAGAACAAGTCAACATCATCGGTAACCACTGAGCCGCATGTTTTATGTCGGAGTTATCCCAGTTACCTGAGTTACCTTCTCCTAGAAGGATGCTCTAACAAAGGCTAAGTGTCCTTCACTCCCAATGGTTTAACCGCGCGATCGGGTATTCAGTCCGATTATTTCTATGTCCTCGCGCATGATACAGCCCTAAAATATTTATTGGATGGGCGTTGAATCTCAAGACTTCCTCCGCCCTTTGACGGGTTTTGTTTTTCATCCCGCAGGGTGACCAATAAACACCCTCCTCACCAAGTAAGCTTGGTGGAGTTGCGGGTTTAGTCACCGACGACCCGACCATGCAACAGGTTGTACTAGGTTACATGTTTCCAGTAGCACTCGAAAGACCCCTGACATATATATATATATATATATATATATATATATATATATATATATATATATTATATATATATATTATAGATTATACTGACAATGTAAAAAAGTAAATATGAAATTAGCTGCTAGAATATATTTTCTGCCTTTGAAATCAAGCAAGTTTTTCAGTTTTTCTGCATTTCAGCTTATGGGCATGCAAGTAAACATGTTTAAAATTACATTATTACAGATTATACAGTATTTTAGCTGAACGGTATTGCACTATCAATAAAGGCTAAATGTATAAATATTGAAAATTGTTTAATGTAATATAAGAAGTAAATTTAGTTTTTTGAAGAAAATTATGAACAAAGGAGACTCTTTGTATATTATAGATTATATTATATATATTGTATATTATATTATATATTATATATTATATTGTATATTATAGATTATATTGAGAATGTAAAATAGTAAATATGAAATTGGCCGCTAGAGTATAGTTACTGCCTTTGAAATCAAGCAAGATCTGCATAGTCATACAAGTAAGCATGTTGAAAATTATATTATTGCGGATTATACAGTCTCTTAATTACATAGTGTTGTATTGAGAGGTAAAAATAAAGCTAAGTTAAATGGAGAAATGCTTAATAAGAACATTTAGATTTTTGACGCAAAATATAATCTTGAAGATATTTTCTTGATTTTCATTTATAAGTCCGTTTCTGCTGTTTTATCTCCTTTTTCATTACTGGTGCTGGACCTAGAAACATAATGAGAACAATTATATAAAATATTGATTTTTAAACACAAATAATTCTTGGCA
>NC_043023.1:8625381-8655381 GCF_006345805.1 Octopus sinensis
AGTGGATAAGAAATATGATTATTTGTTGGTGTCTTTAAATCTACTTTATTATCTCTTTATTTAACCTAACTTATAAATAGGAATCGGTTTCTAAGAATATTCATCGTCAGATGTGAATCCACGAAACGTCTCAGCCCATACTCTCTCTTTTACTTGTTTCAGTCATTTGACTGCGGCCATGCTGGAGCACCGGGACTTATTCTTTTGTAAGCCCAGTACTTATTTTATCAGTCTCTTTTGCCGAACCGCTAAGTAACGGGGACATAAACACACCAGCATCGGTTGTCAAGCAATGCTAGAGGGACAAACACAGACACACAAACACACATACGCATACATATATATATATATATACATATATACGACGGGCTTCTTTTCAGTTTGGACACTGTAGTGTTTGCTGTATTGACAGGATGGTCATAAATAGAATGTCCTCAATTATAGGTCTGCCTGTTCACTGCTGACCGAGTGTGCCATAGGAGTGATATTTTCACTAAGGATTTAATGCTTCTGGGTTTATAAATCTGGATTTTACTGTGAGACTAAGCGGTAACCTAGATTGTGGTTGCTTTTAAGTAACAGAAATTTAATTTTGTGTCTCACAAGTGTTTTTAAATATTGCAAGATTGATTACGATGTAGAGGATTGAGGCTATAAAGCACTGTCCTAAATGCTTTACAGCAATAATTGTCAATACTTTCTGTAACATTAGAAGAGCATAACGGAGAAAAATAAACTGAGCCCCTTACTGGGTAGCACCCACTTATATAATTCCAAAAGACATGATTTAAAGTGTTTAGTTCAGTACTCAGGGTTCGAATCCCATGGAAGTCAGTTTATTCTTTCACCATTTTTGGGTCAATGAAATCAATAAGTGAACCTTTTCCAATCAACTATTATCAATACAAAACTTTAACACAGAGTGTGTGTGTGAAAATAGATAGAGAGAGAGGGAGAGAAATAAAGAGAGAATGAAAGAATGAAAGAGAAAAGAAAGGAAGGAAAACAATGTGTGAGATAGAGAGAGATGGAATTAGAGACAGAAAGACAGAAAGCCGCCATACATACCCCAGGCCAAAATTGAACACTTCTTAATAAAAGATGACTGATATGTGTTGAATACAACAACGACGCCCAGGAAAATATGAAGTGCTTCTACAGCCATCCAGATGAAAGATGTCAGAAGGAAGTAGTGTAACAGAGCAGCCACTGCCTACAAAAACAACAAAGTTAATGATACGTAACACACACACAAGGCATTGAATATGTATTATTTTGCAGAGGTGGCGTATAGATGCCAGGCCTTGATTGATATTTTATATTAGTGACCCAGAGGGATAAATATTAAAACAGATCTTACTGAAAAATCAACAGAAAATTCATAAAAACGTCATTCAATATAAAAGTGTATTTCGTTTCATGTTTTTACCAATTCACCACATTACCATTATGTACTACTACTACTACTACTACTACTACTACTACTACTACTACTACTACTACTACTACTACTACTATAATAATAATAATAATAATAACGGCAGAAGAAGTGGAAGAATTCTGGAGAGAAATATGGTCGGCGAACGAACAACCAAAAAAAGGAGTATCAAAATAACAAACTCGGCATCTGAACAACTTTGGACCCCCATAACAACTGAAGAGGTCACCCAGGCACTGCAAAGACTAAGCAACTGGAAGGCACCTGGGCATGACAAGATCCCCAACTTCTGGTTGAAATATCTAACAGGAATGCACAAAAAGCTGGCTGAAAACTTTAACAGCATACTAGCAGAGCCAGAGACATGCCTGAATGGCTCACGAAGGGGAAAACCATCTTAATTCCCAAATCAAATGAGACAGCAAAACCAGAAAACTACAGACCAATAACCTGTCTCCCTACAATGTTCAAGGCATTTACTGCAGTGATATCGCAAAGGTTGAACAAGCACCTTGACGAAGACAAACTGTCCCCAGAAGAGCAGAAAGGCTGCCGCAAAGGCTCATATGGCTGTAAAGATCAACTAATGATTAATAAAGCCATAACTGAAGACAGCCACAGAAAGAAGAAAGGCCTCAGTATGGCCTGGATCGACTACAGAAAGGCGTTTGATAGCATCCCCCACACATGGATCCTCGAAACACTAGCCATTAACAAAGTAGCACCAACAATCATAAAATTCATAGGGCACTCTATGAATAAATGGCAAACAGTGCTACAGCTCCAAACAAAAGAGGGACTCATGAAAACCAAAGACATCCCCATTAGAAGAGGAATATTCCAGGGAGACACGCTCTCTCCACTCCTTTTCTGCTTGGCACTGTCACCTCTATCTGATATGCTTAATAGAACTGGATGAGGATATAAATGTTACGGCAAAACGATCAGCCACCTTTTATATATGGATGACCTAAAACTATACGCTGCAAATGACAAACAGCTGGAAACACTATTAAAGACAGTTCATGGATTTACCAAAGAAATAGATATGAAATTTGGATTAGAAAAATGCGCCAAAGTAACCATGAAAAGAGGAAAACTAGTTAAGAGTAGCAAGATCACACTAGATAAAACCAATGAAATAAAAGAATTAGACCAAAGCCAAACTTACAAATACTTAGGAATCCATGAACTAGATAAGACACAACACACACAAATGAAAGAGAAAATAAAAAAAGAATATTATAGACGAGTTAGATCAATACTAAAAACAGAGCTCAATGCTAAAAACAAGATAATAGGTATTAACACTTTAGCTGTCCCAGTTATAAGTTACAGCTACAATATCCTTAACTGGACACTAAATGAACTGACCAAAATAGATAGGAAACAAGAAAAATAATGACAGGATCTAGGATGCATCACCCAAAATCTGACATAGAAAGACTATATATACAACGTATAGAAGGTGGTAGAGGCCTTATACAACTGGAAAGCTACTATAAAATAACCACCATAGGACTGCAAAAATATCTACTTCAGAAGGAAGGAAAACTGATACAAATAGCGGCAAAACACGAGCAAAACAAAAACTGTTCTCAGTATTTAAGGAAGCTGACAAATACAAACAAGAAATCATACCACCTAATAAATGTGAAGAAGAAGAAGAAAAAGAATAAGAAGAAGATGAATAAACAACAAAAGCTATAAAACAAATGAAATCCAAACTAAAAATAGAACAGCAACGAACCATGATAAAACGATGGCAAGAAAAGCCCCTTCATGGTAAATACTGGACTAAACTAAACGCAAAAGAAATAGACAAAGAAAAATCCCAGCAATGGTTGAGAAGCTCAGGACTCAAAGCAGAAACAGAGGGATTTTTAATTGCAGCACAAGACCAAAGCCTCTCCCCACCAGAAATTACCAAAAACATGTAATGAAAAGAATATGTGTGTATAACTGCAGAATATGTGGAGATGGACAAGAAACAATAAATCATATTATCTCTAGCTGCCCAGTCCTGGCTAAGAAGAAATATATTCACAGACATGACAGAGTTGGAACCTACATACATTGGAAGCTATGCCAACATTATGGAATAACAACAGAAAAAAGATGGTATAGGCACACACCAGAAAAGGTCACAGAAAACGAGAAAGCAACCATACTTTGGGATATGCCGATACACACAGATAGAGAAATTAAGGCCAACAGACCAGATATAGTTGTCAGAGATCATGAAGGAAAAAAATGCATTCTAATTGATGTATCAATACCGGCAGATGACAACGTGTCTCTAAAAGAAATGGAGAAACTCTCAAAATACAAAGACCTGGAAATAGAGGTAACCAGAATGTGGAATCTAAAAACAGAAACAATTCCTATCATAGTAGGTGCATTAGGCATGATAAAAAAATATTCAGACAAATACATAACAAAAACAACAGGACTTACAAACACATATAACATACAGAAAATTGCACTACTAGGCACTGCACACATCCTACGCAGAACACTTTCCATACAATAACCCTCAGAGCATCACAACAAATCACAGCACATACCCAAGGCACACAGAGCTGCGCTCGGTAGTGAAGTGAAAGCACGCTATAAAAATAAAACTACGGAATAATAATAATAATAATAATAACAATAATAATAATATTAATAATAATAATAATGATAATATTAATAATAACAATAATAATAATATTAATAATAATAATAATAATAATGATAATATTAATAATAACAATAATAATAATATTAATAATAATAATCATAATAATCACAATAATAATAATAATAATATTAATCACAATAATAATAATCACAATAATAATAATAATAATAATAATAATAATAATAATAATAATAATAATAATAATAATATTAATAATAATAATAATAATAATCACAATAATAATAATATTAATAATAATAATAATAATAATAATAATTCTTTATTTTATTGGCACAAGATTTGAAATTTTGGTGAATAGGTTAGTTGATTACATTGACCAAAGTGCTAAGCTGGTACTTATGTTATTGATCACGAAATTTGAGAGGTGGAAGTGGAGCACAGAATGTAAAGACAGACGAAATGCCGCTAAGCCTTTTGTCCGGCGCGCTAACGATTCCGTGGCAAGTTGCGCAAGTTTGAGAGAGAGAGAGAGAGAGAGAGCGATGTTAGTCTATACTATCGATCTCATTACTCGATTGTTACCTTAACTTATCGACTTCGGAGGGAAGACAGGGTTCAACTTTATATTTCATCCATCATGGGCATCCATACATCAAAGTACTAATCAAGTATCAGGAACTATGGCATCGACTCATTTGCCTCTTCCTAAAAATGGCTGATTAGATGAGGAGATAGAATAAAATTGAATGAATGTTGAAGAGGAAACTAGTATAGACATGTGAGGTGAGCTATGTTTTTTATATAAAGGCGAGAGGAGGTTTGCAAGATGTCTTACAAAATTACAATTCAAAATTACAATTACAAAAATACGAATTAAGAATCGACCACTTGGTTTTTCTAATCATAAAAGTTTTTAGAAAAATTAACAGGAAGCGAGCATAGACATATAGAGGGAGCAAAACTTTTTATATAAAGTCACTAGGAGGCGCAGAAGATGTCTTACAAAAATACAATTACACCAATTAAAAATTGATCACTAATTACTTGGTATTTCTGATCATAATGTTATCATCTGACAATTAATCATGCTCAAATGAGAAAAGGTTCACCGTCGGTTATGGCGATGAGGGGTTTTATCGATCCGATTAACCCTTTTGATGCCAATCCGCCCGGAATCGCTTCCATTAATGTAGTTGTCAAGAAAATTCAGCGTAACACAGAATGTGACAAAGCTGGCCCTATTAAAATACAGGTAGCACTCATTATTTTCTAGCTGTATGGATTCTAGTAGCGTGAAAAAGTGTCTGGCCTAAGGTATCGAACTCAGGTCCTTACGATGGTGCGTCGAAAACCCGAAAGCACTTATCCACGCTCCCTCACTGGTCAAATGTAATATTTATAGAAATGTTAGAAGACTTTGGAAATAACTACAACATGGACTTTTACTGAATGAAATTTATTTAAGTTATAGACTTTTTTTCATAATTTTTTTTATATAAAACAAAATATGTACTGGTTTAAATGTGTTTTCACTTACCTTACAAACAGCTGTTATTTCTGTGCTATATGCTTGGAACCCAGCAAGAAAGGTAAGATAAGTGGCAGCTAAAGAAATGCACAAATTTACTAAAATCTTTGAAGCCATTACTTTCCATAGGGTTCTGAGATAATGAAAAAAAAAAAAAAATATTGTATTTAATTAACATAAACCTAAAAGAAATTGCTCAATGCATCAAAAGTTAACTACAACTGTGTATATTGGTGATAGTCATTCGAAATATAAATGATATATGAAATATTTATTTAGAATTTGTATGTAGACATGTGTAAAATAGCTGTGTATAATGATCTGTATGAGAAATAAAACATTATGTCTATTGTTTATTGTGCTGACCTGGAAGGTTTGGTTGTTTATGATGGTAGTTCTTTATATTCACACAACAAGTCAGGTATCTGTACATGTTACATTAAACGTAGGACGCGATGCTGTACACACATAATATACATTGTTGGTACATTCGTAGCAATGCTATATTATATTTGTAGGTTTTAGTCGGTGATAGATTCGATGTACAGTTGTAGGAATTACATTACAATATCTTTGTAGCAATAAAAGTAAGAATCAGCCGGACTAGTTTCAATTTTATGTTGGGATTTCATCAGCGACTGGATAATTTCTTTAACTCTCCACGGAGAGAGTTGTAAGACAGCTATCGCTAAAAGTTTAAGGACATCTGCTTGACTAATCTGTGTGTAGAATACATTCTTAGAAGCTAGTTCGATTATTATTTAGTTTATTGTTGTATGGGGAATCTGTACACCCCGTGATTGGCTAAGTGAACAATACTAGTTAGTATAAATGAGCATGCGCAGAACAGTCTGATAAGAGGTGTCATATGCGCCAATTTCTAGAGAAGTTTTGTTTTTCAACGCTAATAGGACTGTGAAGGTATTGTTGTGATTACTTGTTACTGCGTGTTTGTTAAGAACTGTTGTCTGCTTAGCAGGCTTTTGCTGAAATCGTGTGCTTTCCGCCGACGGGGGAAAGATTTTCAACCTGTGTGATTATTTTCATGAACTTGTTTACAGCTTGTTTGTAGCTTGTTTACAGGTCTTTGTTTGTTTTTTTTAACTGTCCTCATTCGACGGGGGAGGATGTGAAAAACTGTCTCTCTCGCAGGAGAAAAATTGATTTAAATTTTCTTCAAAGAGAATTCATTTGGAAAAAATATTTGTTGTATTTTTCTCTTACGGAAAAAAATGACAGTTGAAATTATTAAAGAACGAATGGCTGTATCTAAAGAAAATCCAAAAACAAGTGCGACAAGTATGGCTGCCAGACATTTTGCGGCAGCGGTCGCGGTACACCAAGAAAACATTCCACGGTCTGAGTACCAGACATATTATGTAATGTTGACGGTGAACGGGGCCATGCGAACATTGGTCCACCTACTGACATTACCATAGAAACGAGGAACAAAACAATTGTTCACAAATGGTATAATGCAGAAAACTAAAGAATTGAAAATTTACCCAAGGAGAAAATTGAGAAATGCCTCGGGCCTATATGGAAGGATGTCGCATAGGTGGCTCGAGGCAAAAATTTTGCCTCAGTAGAAGTACATTTTGTGATTGAGGAGAAAGTTCGTGAGAACTCTATGCAGACCTTAAAAACAAATGAGGTGGTAGTTCTGCCTTCATATATGGGGCGAAGAACGTCCCGGATAAAAAGTACCACCGGCGATAGATATCGCCTGGGTGGTGGCAGCACTGTTTTTTTTCCAGAGAGAATAAAATTAACTTTCCGCGGCTGGATAGCTTTTATCCAGGGAGGATAAAATTAACTTTCCGCGGCTGGATAGCTTCTATGGTCAACATCCAGTCTCTCGTATGAATGAACGGTTTCTTCTCGAAATGTTCAACATCAGGCGATTGGTTCGCTAGAGATGTCCCCTGTCTCAGCTTTTGAATGTGCTGGCTCTTGAGCCATTACTGCGAAGGATGGAGACTTTAGGGGCATTCCGCGTAATCTGAGTTGTAGAAGAACGCCTACCGCTTATGCGGGTGGCATCTCCATAATCGTGTCTGATGAATGGCAGCTACCTTGTGTAGGAAACGCCATCAAACGATACGAAACGGTAGCATGAGCAGAAATAAACCAGAATAAGTCAGTCGGTTTGCAACTCGGCACCTGGAGCGGAAAGTCGATGCCGTCCAATAACGTTGTTGAACGGAAGATCCTGTTAAAACGCTAGGGGCCTGTTTCCTGACCTTCAGATAGAGAAGATTTGTTGTGACATCACAAACAAGATGACTGCCTTAATCCGGACCTCGTCTGGAAGGGCGTTATCTCTGCTAGGACGGGCGGAGGCGACACAGATGTACATAGCTTCTGTTATTACCTACCGCCTGCCCTGTTTCGTGGTTGACCAATTTGGAGCGCTTCCTCTTCCGGAGGGACTGACCACATCTGTGGCACACTGCCTGCTGTTAAATATGACTTTCTGAACAGCTGTATAGGTTATTATGTTTGATGGTATTTCCATTGTTATTTTTATAACTAATTAACAAATGTGAGTCGAACACAGTACATAGATTAGTGAGATGATATATGAAAAGGTAGACGTTTTCTTTTTGCAAAGTAATAGAAAACCTCGAGAATGAGTCTAATTTCTTTACAGTGGTCTAGGTTTCCCCATCTATCTTCCGGTTAGTAATGAGAAATCACATGCAATTCCGGTTATTGTTTTTACTCTTATAGTGTAGTTGTTGACCTTGGAATTCTCTTCACATCCATGATTTTCCTGCAGACATCTGCCTCGTCATGCTTACCAGTGTGTAGAGACCTACAAACTGATGGACACTGTCTCAATGCATTTGAATAGTTTATAAAAGGAAATAGAAATTGAAATGCTTACTTTGAATAAACATGAATTATTACTGTCAGAATGAGACAGACAAATGATATTCCGGAACCAATATTAGAAAGAATAGACAAGAGTTGACTATTCTTTACATTCTGGTAGACATCCTGCAATAGAAACAAACAACAACGTATTATCCCCTCCTTCTCTTCCTTTCTTATATGCTAAGTCAATACTTATATAAATTATGAGTGTTCATATACGTGGGGGCCATATTCTATTACATGTTACATGATACTTAATTACAATATGAAGCACTACTATATATATAATATATGTAAGCGACATCTGAGTCCAGGTAGAATATACCCATTTCTTTATTACCCACAAGGGGCTAAACACAGAGGAGACAAACAAGGACATACATAGTTATTGAGTCGATTATATCGACCCCAGTGCGTAACTGGTACTTATTTAATCGACCCCGAAAGGATGATAGGCAAAGTCGACGTCGGCGGAATTTGAACTCAGAACGTAACAGCAGACGAAATACGGCTACGCATTTCGCCCGGCGTGCTTACGTTTCTGCCAGCTTGCAATATACCATCAGCGTTTAAACCTTGAGTTCAAATTCACTGAACGTGTATCTTATGTTATCAGTACAACTAATTCAAGGTGCATCACTGAAACGATCTGTTAACTGAGGACCGATGTACGACGTGAAATATGAGATGAATAATTAACTAGATACATTTAAAATGTGAAATTGGAATCATTTTGGTAACAAAAACAATAGAAACGAAAACAGTAATAAAGACGAGTTGAATCAGTAGTGTTCCTGAAAACACTGATAATGATAGAAACAACATCCGTGACTTGATTATTTAATCTCCGTCATTGTGATGTCAGGTGATAATAGAACCAGTATGGAGTGTACTAACATATTGGGTGAGTTCAACTCTTCGCTTAGGCTAAAATATGTATAATATATAGGGATATGGTTTTTATGGTTAATAGGAGTGTTGTAAAAACTGATAGATATTGGATACATGTGGATTATTGACACAAATTGTCAGTTAAATGAGAGGAGAGATCTTGTAAGAGAATCATGAAACGACCAATGATTAAAAGTCTAAGCTGCAAACATGTTTATTGTGCTATTAAATATCTATCACTTAGAGTAACAGTCTGAGAGTTTCAAAGCAATAGATATTAATTCCAGGAGAGATGACTGTTTCTGTACTTCACATCCGTGTTGGAAGAAATCTCACGCATTTTATTGAGGATGGCGACTTGGTGCACCAAACGGACCCCATCGTGAGTTTAAAGAAATAAACAACAGCCGTAGCAGCAAAAACAACAGTGACTTATTACAAAATATCAATGTCACATATTTACTGAAATATCCACCAACATGAAATTTAATAGGCGTTGAAATTATTTATCCATAGACACAATTGCCAATTTACAGGCAGTTAACAACACGTCATAATGTTACCAACCATTAGTATAGCAAAACTTGTAAGATGGTTACAGGAACAAAATACTTTCTTCCCAGGTACATAGCGGGACATATTACAGCCTTTTGTCGCCCAATGTTCGGAGGATTCATTCCAGTAGACACATTGGGGGTTGATGGCATTCTGGAAAAATATAAATTCTGATGTTTTAATCAAGTAATTAAAATACATATAATGAATCTTTACTAAACTAAGTTTATAAATGTTTAATTATTACTGACACTGTGAGCGTAAATATATCTATGTATATTCTCCTAATTTATATTGCATCACTATAACAATGACAGAAAAGATTAGTTATTGTAGTTCTAGAAATGTTAAATGAACTAAATATCGTGATGTTCACGATTGTAATGTGTTTTATAATAGGTCTACAAGGTCAAGCATGGCATGAAGGTAAACAACAAGAACAAGATAAAGAAGAGCAACAACAACAGCAACAACAACAACAACTGTCAACGAAATCCCAAAGAAATTAACCAAATTTAAAATACACAGCCACAATCAATGAAAGCAATATACATATTAAAACAATATACTGGTGATACTAAAATACAACACAAATAACTGCAAACATGTCCATGACAGACATTATAAAGATATAGTTATAATTGTCACTTGCAAAAGCTAAAACAACAACAACTACTGCTACAACTACTACTTGTACTATTTGTAGCGTCGTGGTCCATGTCTATTTCAGGAGGAATTAAGTATGACCTTGAAATGTAAACAAAGAACGAGAACAACAATAGCAATAATAAATAGATATTTATTACCGGATCTGTTACATGGAGTAATATTCTAATTGGTTCATCAAGATTGGTAACTGGGGCATGAACGTTAGGAATATTTACAGCAAAAATATGGCTGTTAATTTTAGTATTTGCTTTGGTATTAGATTTGTGTTGTACCTGTAAAGGGAAGCCGTTAGATAAAGTATTTAGTTTCATAGAAAAGTTTATTAACTACATCATTAAAGCATGAAACCAGAGTTGTTGTACTTCGACATCATTAAATCATATCATCACTTCAGTCAGTACAACAGATCAACACAATATATATTAGATGGAAATTCACAGCTGATGGTTGTCCTGGCTTTAAGAAATGGATAATTCGGTTTTACATCCAAACAGTTAACAATAAAAGTTGCTGGTATGACTGTGTACTTAAGAAGGTCTCTTGGTTATCACCGTCACAGAAATATCATTACCTGTGTTCAACGTCCTTGGACATTCACCATGGGATAAGTGATTTCTACAACAGATTCTAGTTGACAAGAATACTATGAGAGGAATTTGGTGGCTAAACCCGCTGAAGATTACGCTTGTGAATATTCATATGTATATATATATGTATATATATATATATATATATATATATATATATATATATATATATATATATATATATATATATATATGTATATATATATATATATATATATATATATATATATATATATATATGTATGTATGCGTATATGCTTTGTATATATATATATATATATATATATATATATATATATATACATATATGTGTGTGTGTGTGTGTGTGTGGAGGTGCAATGGCCCAGTGGTTAGGGCAGGGGCGGAGGCGATCCCTGCTGTACTCTTTCGTCACAACTTTCTCTCACCCTTTCTTTTGTTGGTCTGCTCGCTTAGACAGCGGGGTGGAGTCATTTGAAGGCTAAAACAATGCGAAGCGCATCGTGACCAGCGATGAGTAGCAACATCTGATAGCCTGGTCGGTGACGGTGATCACGGTGATATATATATATATATATATATATATATATATATATATATATCTATATATATATATACATGGTGAGAAAAGTGTTTAATTCTTTCAGACGATATAGTAATCATCTGAGAGCTCCCACCTTTTGCTTTCTCTCGTTTGGCATGTATAAGTATATACATATTTTGTATTTGATGTATGTAATGTATTTGATGCGTCTTATTTTCTTATGCCCATAAATGCCTGTACATACACACATATATGTATGTATGTATTTTTTTCCTTGTTTCAGTTATTTGACTACGGCCATGCTGGAGCACCGCCTTTAGTCGAGCAACTCGGCCCCGGGACTTATTCTTTGTAAGCCCAGTACTTATTCTATCGGTCTCTTTTGCCGAACCGCTAAGTAACGGGGACATAAACACACCAGCATCGGTTGTCAAGCAATGCTAAAGGGGCAAACACAGACACACAAACATACACGCACACACACACATATATATATACATATATACGACGGGCTTCTTTCAGTTTCCGTCAACCAAATCCACTCACAAAGGCTTTGGTTGACCCGAGTATATAGTAGAAGACACTTGCCCAAGGTGCCACGCAGTGAGACTGAACCCGGAACCATGTGGTTGGTAAGAAAGCTACTTACCACACAGCCACTCCTGCGCCTATGTATGTATGTATATGCACACATACACACACATACGACAAAGAGATGGGATAAACAAGCTTTAATTACAAATTGCAATATTTATTTCTGTGCAGTGGCAATAGCAGCACGGCTCTGAGTTCTGAGTCCCATACCACTAATTAATTGATTCATTCATAATATATTCCATAAAGTCATTTTCAAAAAGAAATTCTCCTCTATCACGATGATCACAATGCGCTTCGCATTGTTTTAGCCTTCAAATGACGCCACCCCGCTGGCTAAGCGAGCAGACCAACAGAAGAAAGGGTGAGAAAAAGTTGTGACGAAAGAGTACAGCAGGGATCGCCTCCGCCCCTGCCCTAACCACTGGGCCATTGCACCTCCACACACACATGTATATATATATAAATATATACAAAGCATATACATATACATATGTGCGGAAATACACCCCATCTCTTCTGATAATATGCAGGGGTAGGACAAAATAATGGAAACACCTTACATCATAGCATCATAATTTTGAAATGTCTATAATACCGTTAAAAGCTGGTTTATTTTTATGTTTTTTAGTTTATTATTAGTGATGCTGAATATGTTTAGCTAAATTTGCTGTTTCTATTCAGATATCATCAGAAAAAGGTAATTAAAATTCATTAAAATGACAGATCTATCGGATTTTCAAAGATATTAAATTGCTGGTGCTCGTATGGCAGGCGCTAGTGTAACGAAAACAGCCGAAATGTTTGGTGTATCAAGAAGTACTCCCTAATGACAACCTTTCTTTGAGAAATAGGGAGAGAAAAGCCTCCTTATCGAAACAAAACTCCAGAAGAAATCCAAAGCTTTCAGATAGGGACCGTCGAACTCTTACGCGAATTTTTAGAAACATTCACAAAAGTACAGCTCCCAAAATTGCTGCAGATTTTAATGACCAACTGGTCCCAGCTCAAGAGCCGGATTTCATTGGAAGGTTGAAATCAGAAGATAAACGTTGCAAAGCGTTTAGAGTGGAGTAAAACCCCACAGAATCGGTCCCTAGAGCAGTACAGCAAAAAATTCAATTTAGAAAAACTAAATCAAATTTCGCAATCTATAATATATATATAAAAATTAGAAAAAAAAAACACCTTCCATCAATTCAAAATGAACAATTAAATTACACCGTCTAGAAAATTACATATAATAGAAATATTAAATATATAATGAAAATAATATATCAATGATTAAGTAATGTGCAAAATAATAAATAAAATGTATATATAGGTATGACAGGCGCCTTCCAGCTTCCGTCTCTTATAATCACTTACAAGAATTTATTAGACTCAGAACCATGGTAGCTTTTAAAGTACAAACATGTTATTTTGAGTGCAAATATATTATTTTTTACAATAACAATATTGACAATGACTTCGAATTTTCGTTCGGCTAAACCATCATCGGTTTGTCAGAAACTGGCTTAGCAGTCCGAATCTTCCAAGTTACTGTGAATGCTTTTCTTGTTAAAGGAATACACGCCGATGTTTGATTATTTGGTGGTGTATTTTCTGAAAGAACTGTGATTTCAACACACAAAGTGCGTTAAAAGTAAATTCGCCGAGGCATAATTCAGAACAAGCGCCGCTCTGAGTTTGTAATATGCATGATAAATCACACATACACACACACGCATACATACACGCATAGAAGTGCACTCATACAAACACACAAACATGTCCATATATACATATGCACAAACATATAAACATTGGTAATTGTGTCATATTAGTATTGTTTCTTCCATTATCAAAAATGTATGAATGAATTCAAACTACTTTAGGTTAACCAGAGAAAGAAATATTTCTATTCTTGTACCATACCCTATATAGCTTATCGTCCCGCAAACTGACCATGGAAATCCTTGAAATGTTTAACAGTTCTTCGTCTTTCATATGTTTTAATAAACTCTTTGGTAAAGAAATGAAGTCCATCGTATCATCTATTTTTGAGTCAGAGTCCTGATGTATCTGGTGGAGGAAAATGGAAAATAAAATGAAATTGATACTTAAAAGAAAAACACTTCTACGACTGAATTTTGTTGACGTCATAAAAAGTTTATAAACTTTTCACAGAACATGAAGTGAAATAATTATTTCTTGGAATAGAGGATTTCGAAAGACATAGATAAAAGATTTTAGTCGAGCAACTCGGCCCCGGGACTTATTCTTTGTAAGCCCAGTACTTATTCTATCGGTCTCTTTTGCCGAACCGCTAAGTAACGGGGACATAAACACACCAGCATCGGTTGTCAAGCAATGCTAAAGGGGCAAACACAGACACACAAACATACACGCACACACACATATATATATATACATATATACGACGGGCTTCTTTCAGTTTCCGTCAACCAAATCCACTCACAAAGGCTTTGGTCGACCCGAGTATATAGTAGAAGACACTTGCCCAAGGTGCCACGCAGTGAGACTGAACCCGGAACCATGTGGTTGGTAAGAAAGCTACTTACCACACAGCCACTCCTGCGCCTATGTATGTATGTATATGCACACATACACACACATACGACAAAGAGATGGGATAAACAAGCTTTAATTACAATTTGCAATATTTATTTCTGTGCAGTGGCAATAAAAGATTTTTAAAAATTAAGTAACAGATTTCGGATCTTTTCCTTTTGAACGGCAGTTTTCAACACAATTTCTAGTTAACTAAACACTTTAAAACTTCGTACACTGGTAGAATGTGTCAAAATAAAACATTTTTTTCTCTTGGCTTTCTTGAGAAAATTGTAATTTGTAAGTTTAACAGAGTTTAATTTTTCGAATTTTAACCAATCAATAGCCTCTATTGAGCTAAAATCATTTGCTGCGTTAAACTATGTTAAACTTACAAATTACTATTTTCTCAAGAAAGCCAAGAGAAAAAAATGTTTTATTTTGACACATTCTACCAGTATACGAAGTTTAAAAGTGTTTAAGTTAACTAGAAATTGTGTTGAAAACTGCCGTTCAAAAGGAAAAGATCCCAGATTTCTTTTCAGTTCAGAATATGTGTGCGTGAGAGAGAGAGAGAGAGAGAGAGAGAGAGAGAGAGAGAGAGAGAGAGAGAGAGAGAGAGAGAGAGAGAGTACTTTGTTAGATGTTCATATAAAATTATAACAATAATCTTGAGGAAGCTTGAAAGATCTACTGATAGGTTTTGTTTTTCCTCTGCGTGTGTTGGTTTCGTTCGATTGTATTAGGAATACAATTTTATTTTAATTTACGTTGTTGAGCAGTTACTGTTTACATCTCGTTCAGAGATTTATTATTGCTTGCAGACAGTTTTTCGAAATCAGTGACGGAAGTTACTAGAAAAACACTTAAGTATTTACATACAGGTCTTCCTTTTCATCGTAAACCGGTGATTACCGCCCGTTGACAAGAGGCAACTACCTCGAAACTGCGGTCCGTGCGTATCACTTAGGCCTACGAGAGAGGGATGACCTCCCTTTGCAAATACCATAAGGGCACAGATAGTGTGCCTAAAGCCAGCTGGAGACGATGATCTCCTGGGGCTAAAAGCTACAGTAACACCCACCCTTTGTGGTTAGCCATATTGAGATAGCTATTATACTTTACGTATATTTTAATAGTATTACTTAAAGCTTTCAGCCACGGAGAGTAGTTTTTCGGAAATATGGTGTTTTGGGGAAGGAATTTTTTTTTTTTTTCACTTTGCTGTGTGAACCTGTGTTAATGGATGGGCGCATGAGGGCGGAACTCTGAAAAGGAAGAAAGCGGATCACCAGAACAGATGCACACACAGAAACACAAGCACACACAAAGAAATCATACACACTCAGGCACACGCACAACACGCTCAACACACACGCACACTCACACACGAGGCAGATCATAACGATATAGGGCGGCGAGCTGGAGGAAACGTTAGCGCGCCGGGCGAAATGCTTAGCGGTATTTCGTCTGTCGTTACGTTTTAAGTTCAAATTCCGCCGAGGTCGACTTTGCCTTTCATCCTTTCGGGCTCGATAAATAAAGTACCAGTTTCGCACTGGGGGGGGGTCGATGTAATCGACTTAATCCCTTTGTCTGTCCTTGTTTGTCCCCTCTATGTTTAGTCCCTTGTGGGCAATAAAGAAATACATATATCTAAAGCAATCACACGTCTTTGCCTTTCATCCTTTCGGGGTCGATAAATTAAGTACCAGTTACGCACTGGGGTCGATGTAATCAACTTAATCCGTTTGTCTATCCTTGTTTGTCCCCTCTATGTTTAGCCCCTTGTGGGTAGTAAAGAAATAGGTATTTCGTCTGTCTTTACGTTCTGAGTTCAAATTCCGCCGAGGTCGACTTTGCCTTCTATCATTTCGGGGTCGATAAATTAAGTACCAGTTACGCACTGGGGTCGATGTAATCGACTTAATCCGTTTGTCTGTCCTTGTTTGTCCCCTCTATGTTTAGCCCCTTGTGGGTAGTAAAGGAATATACATAGATACATTTCCGTTTTTAGAAAGAGTTCAAAACCCCAAAATTCACAGTAAAATAGTGATAAAGATGTGTGTAAACTATTATTGTTCCATATTTATTTGTGGTTTATATTTGTTTATGCAGTTTTCCTTTGTCAGCTTGTAATTGACACTACCCACTCCACAAATTTCAGACATTGTCCCTGTAGTAGGAGGATTATTATGGTAGTGTTATTGCAAAGTTATATAATCTGTGTGCTGCGTATATTATTATATTTTGTACTTAAGTTGCTATCTCTATCGAGCTCTGTAACATAACTACTTTACGTAACTATAAAAACATTATAATTCATCCTAATATATTTTATTAACTTGGGTGTTTAGAACAAACATTCAATAAGACAGTAATCAACAGAAATTATGTACCTCAGTACTTGCTTCCGTTTCATTGGTTCCATATGAAACAGCATAAGTGAGGCCGTTGAAAGTGTCCTTCTCCACTTTGGCAGCACCAATACCAAGATTAGAATATAAAGCTGTGACTGACTGCTCTCCCAGTGGAATCTGTTCTGGGATTGTTTCTATGATGTCCAGAATTCTGTAAGAAAACCGAGAAAACAACCTTCAGTTGAGAGTATGTTTCATGTATGTAATTAGATATAGGTTTAATTATATTAATTATATTGATTAAAAATTTTTTTCACATGACTATTGCAAATGTTGCTTCTGTCGTTGTTACTGCTATTGCTAATACTGTTTCCGCAACATCGCCACCGCCACCGCAACAACAACCACCACTACCAACACCATCACCACTACCACCAGCAACAGCGGCAACAACAGCAAGAATAACAATTGCTACTACTACAACTACAACCACGGCTGCTGCTGCCGCCACTGCTTCCACTGCTGCAACCCCTGCCCACCGCTGAAGTTGCTACTGCTACTGCACTAACAATAAATGAGATGTGAATTTTACCTGTTGACACTTCTATTAAATTGTTCTGCCTCAAACAAAATCTTCTCCGGTGTGTTTATCATACTGTTGATACTAGGAAGTACGTTGTTCAGTGTTATATTGACGGACACATTCGATGTCAATGGCACCATTTTCTCAAGTACAACTACAGCCAAGTCAATATCTTCTTTTTTGAAATACACTGATTTCTCGGAAATATATAGGAACTTTGTTGAAACAGGTTCAAAATTTTCTGCAACGAAAAGTTTAACAAAACAGTGACTGTAACAGCTGCTTTGAGACGAAATTATGTTGTGTCTGGGGAAAGAAAACGAAGTTGTAACGAAATATTAGATGCAAAGTAAGCACAGCAATTAATGAATCACTTGAAGTTCATTAACGTCTCCAACTTAATGTGGTGCAGAAATTGCTAAATGTGTTCAGTTCATCAGTTGTATACTCATTGTTATATATCCTTAGTGTCTCCTACTTTGCAGCATTAAATGGGATCGTTTATAGTTTGAGACATACTTGAATGTGTGAGTGTGGTAAGTAGCTTCCTTACGAACCACATGGTTCCGGGTTCAGTACCACTGCGTGGTACCTTAGGTAAGTGTCTTCTACTATAGCCTCGGGCCGACCAAAGCCTTGTGAGTGGATTTGGGAGACGGAAACTGAAAGAAGCCCGTCGTAAATATATATATATATATATGTGTGTATGTGTGTGTGTGTATGTGTGTGTGTGTGTGTGTGTGTGTCTGTGTTTGTACCCCCAACATCGCTTGACAACCGATGCTGGTGTGTTTACGTCTCCGTAACTTAGTGGTTCGGCAAAAAAGAGACCGATAAAATAAGTACTAGGCTTACAAAGAATAAGTCCTGGGGTCGACTTGATCGACTAAAGGCGGTGCCCCAGCATGGCCACAGTCACATGACTGAAACAAGTAAAAAAAAAACTAATGAGCTGTAATACATCAGCCTTCAGAAACAGCAGTCAATCTGAACGAAATTATTCTTCCAATGACAAAATACAAAACGAGTCGTAGTTCTAATTCTTAATATTGCTCAGACTTCCTCAAGGCCATATGAAAAAATCTCAGCATTTAAGGCTCACCAAAATATTCAAAATTTTACGGTGATAAATGAAAGTGATAAATTGTTCACATTCTATGGTGCGCAACTATGTGGGCAGAATCATTGAACATTTAAATATTTTACAACCATCAGCATCACGTAATGTATTTACAAAGATATGAACCGACATTATCTCTCTCAATTTCCGGTGGGGATGCCGTAATTCGTTACGAAACCATAATATAAGACCAAGAACATGAAGAGCTTTATAAGTCAATGGTGAGTTCTACCGTGTTAGCAGTGCTATTAACTAACATTCTAAAGCTATTCCTACTGAAAACGAAATTAGATTTTCGTATACGAAACATCATAAGAAATGATTGGGAGTTCAAACTTCTATAAAAGAAACCTGTAGAGATAAATTTATAAAGTGATTATCTCTATTGTTTTTCCACTATTGTATTTCCGTGGCCATTCTACAAAAAGTCATTAAAATTTTAACGATATAATATTAAATTCAAATCTAAGTATTAACTTCTGTCATAAAGTTTCCGTAACGGATTCAAATTGATCCCCCTTTGGAGAACATGAACACATAATATGAGAGCTCAAAGAAAAATTACTACGTATTACTACTTGGTAGATGACTTTAATCAGAAACATATACACATACACACATACAGTAATTGTAATGAACACTCATACAAAGACATACACAGGTCCTCTTGATGCTGAAACTATTAATAAATCTGCTGTAAGAGTATTTCGAAACTGTTTTTCACTCACCTTCATCAATGCCTTTGATGGTGATGTTCTTTAGTTCTCTAGTGATCCACTCTGTATTGTTACACTGAGACATGTCTGGCTCTTGCCACACACCGGTAAATGGCGAACACTTCCTTGATGTCATATATGGACTTGTTGTTCTGGATGAACTGAAAAATTTTTATCAAATATGTCCCATCGTTTTATTTCATCAATCACATTGGAATGCAAGAATTACGTTGATCTCTCTTTACTCTCTCTTTTAATCTTTTATTTGTTTCAGTCCTTTGACTGTGGCCATGCTGGAGCACCGCCTTTAGTCGAGCAAATCGACCCCGGGACTTATTCTCTGTAAGCCCAGTACTTATTCTATCGGTCTCTTTTGCCGAACCGATAAGTGACGGGGACGTAAACACACCAGCATCGGTTCTCAAGCAACGCTAGGGGGACAAACATACACACACAAACATGCACACGCACATATATATAAATATATATATATATATATATATATATATATACGACGGGCTTCTTTCAGTTTCCGTCTACCAAATCCACTCACAAGGCTTTGGTCGGCCCGAGGCTATAGTAGAAGACACTTGCCCAAGATGCCACGCAGTGGGACTGAGCCTGGAACTATGTGTTTGGTAAGCAAGCTACTTACCACACAGCCACTCCTGCGCCTATCTGTTTGTAATTTGTTCTTATAATCTAGTTGATCTAGTTAGACCAAGTAAAAATTATGTCACATTCTCAATAAAATGGAAAACACCAGTGTTAAGGGATTTGAACTGACGGACATGAATTCTATAATCTAAATCTCTGTAGGTGTTTTATTTAGTAAACTGCGTAACATTCTCTAAGAAAAATTTAAAAAGGGAAAACTTCAAAATTTGTGAAGAGAGAAAACAATCCAAACGAACCAGTTTCTGGTTGCTACGTTTCCATGACAAGGAATCGTCGCATTAGTTCCTACTTTTGTCATTGGCCAATTGAATGCACCATTGTTAGTTGATGTGTCTTCGTTACAAAACACTGAAAAATATACAAAACGTAGATATGAGATATGCACGAGAGAAGACTTTAGTGTAATTTATAAATTGAAAATACTGGTAAAATATTGGTAAAGGTGAGTGATTAAGTAATTGTATTTTAATCAAGTTAGTAGTAGTAGTAGTAGTAGTAGTAGTAGTAGAGAGAAGTAGTAGTAGTAGTTGTAGTAGTACGAGGAGGAGCAGGAGTAGTTATATTATTATTATTATTATTATTATTATTATTATTATTATTATTATTACTATTATCATTGTTATTATTATTATTATTATTATTATTATTATCATTATTATTATTATTATAATCATTATTATTATTATTGTTATTATTATTATTATTACTATTATCATTGTTATTATTATTATTATTATTATTATTATCATTATTATTATTATTATAATCATTATTATTATTATTGTTATTATTATTATTATTATTATTATTATTATTATTATTGTTGTTATTATTATTATTATTATTATTATTATTATTATTATTAGTATTGAGTGAGAGAGCAGTGCATGCCATCAAAGTGACACTGGGGTAAAATATACGAAGCCCAGTATACCCATCATGACTACCCGTCTGATAAGGGTACACCAGGCACATGCATCACAACTATATGTGCGCGACATGTTTATGAAGATAAACAGCACATGACCTTGCAGGCGGGGCCCAGTTAGAATTGTCTTCTGGTCGAGTAACCCATCCTGCTCAAAAGGTCCTTGAATAAGGGTTGTTTAATGATGTTGAATGAAACACCTATGTATATAAATGATTTTAGCAGTGGTGAATAAAAATAAGCTATGTCACAGAACCCCAGATCTTTCCATAGGATATTATTATTAATGCAGTTGGATATATTGAGGTGCCGGAGACAATCGTTAAGCCTTGGACGGATGAAGTACACAATGGTAGGCTATATATGTATGAACACGTCTCAGTGCATTCTCACAAACCCATCTAATCGAAAAGTGAAGGAAGGCAATCGTCATGATCTCGTAACACCAAACGTGTATCCTTCAAATTCACCAGGTTTAAATCCTATCTCACTTAGAGTGATTGAAAGGGGAGACAAGTCGATAATCCCACAATCCCACAGCTTCGTTAAACGCCGCCATCTTCCTTCCAGCAGTTCCAGCAAAGAATATGGTCCATTTAGTGCAGTCATCGATTCCAGTCTTGTATACATATTTATTAAAAATATTATGTTTACTGTTTCATTACAGTTGTGTCTTGAGTCGCTATATAACTCCTCAATGCCTCTGGCACTGTAAATACACATGAAAAACGCTCATATATACATGGAGGAGAAGGAGGTGAGAGCAGCGTCATAGTGATACTAAGAACAGCGACACACACAAATACAGACGCAAACATATGCACATATAAGGATACAAATCATAGAAGAACTAAATGCATTCAACCGAGCAGAATCACAACGAGCACGGAGTGTGTTACCGAAGAGGTCACAGATGTGTGAGGAAAAATTTGCGGACAATGGACATGAGGTAAAATAAGAACATTAATAAATGAGTGAAGAACCAATATATAGTGCGTGTGTTTATTGTTTATTTGGAAAATAAATAAATAAACAATGACCATACCGAATTGCCGTAAGGCATTATTTTCCAAATACGCCAGTTAAGCTAAGTTGAACTGTCTAAAGTCGTAAGAAACCCGCTGTTTTTGTCCTGTTATAACTATTATTATTTTTTGTATATTTATTCGTGTGGCATCGTCCGTTTTTCTGTCCTTGTTTCGTATACATTCGATCCTTTTTCCAAGAAATTGAATGCTCGTAGCTTCGTTTTTCCTTGGGGCTGGCCGGATCGGAGCGATCTCACGATTAATCAGCCGAAATTGCGAGGATGATCCGGTTCTTGACTGAAGATTAGAGGCTTCGAATGACCCATCCGTTTTTTGTGTCATCTATTTGAGTGTTTTGCATTGTTGTCCCATTTTGTATTTTTATATATATTTTTTATACAGATATATATATATATATATATATATATATATATATATATATATATATATATATATATATATATATCCGTAAATATTAGAGAGCCAACTTTGAGTAGAGTTAACATACTCAAAGTTGGCTCTCTAATATTTACGGATAAATATGAATTTGTATCCCGGTTTTTTGTGCTAGGTCGCTTGGTGTTAAAATAAGGGTATTATTAAATTAATATCTATAATTTTATTCACTCTCATTATTGAATGTATATATATATATATAAAGAGAGAGATACATAATGCATCATACACACATATTTATATCCATACATATAGAGGCATACTACACATATGTGTGTGTACCTTTCCATATTTCGGAAATGGACATGACAAAGTCGAACAAACGAGACTGCGCTCATGAAGGCAGCATCCGAAAATTTCCCTTTTTCACTTGCCAAGATTCAGTGAAATTTTCAGCAGCGAAGCGGAGTTTTTATCTTCTACTTCTAGTTTGATAAAATGCGAAAAAAATCATTTAAGTACTCTTTATACTCCAGGCAAAAGTTTTAGCGTTGCTAGCAAGTCAGTCAGAACGTATTAAGAGTGGTTTGAATTCTTTCTGTTTTGAATGCATTCCATGAATTATTAGTATGCATCAGTAAATAATTCATGTGCTGATTCCTATAAACAAGGGTGCATAAATTGTTAAATTCATTGGTCCGGCTTGGTGACTGTGAGTGAGGAATGACATAATGAAGATTAATTACCGTGGCTCAAAGTCCCCTGACACCGCTTGATTGCCAGTGTTACAAACATACCTCGCTTAGAGGGAACTGGCGTTCGGTGATGAAGAAAAGCAATAGCGATTAGATATTCACGTTTGAGTCTGCCGGAATGTATAATGAATGAATACGTTACATTCAAAATTGTTACAAAAAAAAAAAAAACTCGAAATAGCTAGAGTTATGAATTCAGATAGCAAAAATGACGAAAGTTGTAATAAATGGATTTTAAATATATTTACAAAATGAATCACTGATTTGTGGAATTAATCGCCCTTTCAAAATATAGAAAAAAATTGCTTCAAACTCCAAATCAGAATAGGAGATAACTAAAGTAGGCTGTTGGGATTGAATTTGCAGAATTGTTTGCACGCCAGGAAAATACTTTGACTCTCTGAGATCTAGGTTCAAACATTGCTGAGGTTAACTTTGTCTTTGCTCCTTTCCAGCTTGAGTGCCGCAAATGAAAAAGAACATTCTGAAGTAAGTATTTGGTCTGGGTCTCTAGTTTGGTGACACCTACTTTCCGACCCCTCACCCTCTACAAAGAACCTTTAAAACAATCATGGACACTGCTTCCAAGCTCTGTCTAAAAGATAAAGAAGGCCTAGAATTTTCACGAATTAATATGTCATTAAGTATTAGATGTTCAGGTTTTCTGGAGACATCTGTGAACATTTTTCTGCCTTAATAGTCGTCATCAGAAGAGCATTCAGTAATATATAAGACTTAGACGTGTGTGTTTGTGTGTATGTTTGTCTGTGTGTCATGTTTCAATGATAATACCTACTTATGATAGCGAATATGACGCCGACAATGATGAAAAGGATGATAATGGGTGATAGCGATAGAAATGTTAAGAAACTCACAACTTACTTTCATTCTTTGATTTCACCTTAACTTGGTTTATTCCCGAGTTACGCAATGTTTGGGATGTATTCAAAATTTTGTGAAGATTTTGCAAAACTCGATCTTTAGTACTTCCAATAAGGACTGTACAGTAAACAGTAAACACCACTGAGCTTTTCTCCGAGCTGAAACACGATTTTGAAAAAAGAAGTTAAAGAAAAATTAGTTGCAGCAACGGCAACCAAAATGTTTTGGTACACGTCAATCAAACTGGTTTTCAAGATGTTGATCATATCCTCGTAAGAGAAATCTAAGTTTCATCCTTATGTAATACAGTCAGCTGATTTGATTTATCCATAATGGAGGCCAATGTGCCAAGGCTGACGTGTGTTAATCCTAATTCCTTTACTTTTAGCGTGGTTGCTATTATTACCTTGTTAATTACTTGTGTTAATCACCTATATTCCGACTCCAAATCATAAACGATTGCACCTAAGTTAGAAACTACTATAGCCTCGGGCCGACCAAATCATTCGCAGTAGACTTTGTAGACGGAACTGAAACAGGCGCATCGTATATATATATATATATATATATATATATATATATATATATATATATATATAGAGAGAGAGAGAGAGAGAGAGATGTATATGTGTATGTACATGTATGTGTGTATAAGTTTCACTGTATTTGTACACCACCATCCAGGTGATGGGTTCACGTTCCCTAACTTAGAGGTTCGGTCAAAAAGACCGATAGAATAAGCACTAAGCCTACAAAGTTTAAGTCCTGGGTCGATTAATTCGACTAAAGGCGATGCACTATGGCCGCAGTCAAATGTTTGAAGCAAGTAAATGAATAGAAATATGTCCATACAAAAATATATTTGCATGTGTGTGTGTGTGTGCGTGTGTGTGTGTGCACCTGCATGTGTGTATGTACAGATATATATATATATATATATATATATATATATATATATATATATATATATACTTATATATATATATATAGTTAATCCAAACAAGAAAACACAAAAATAAAACACAGCAACGCGCGGACGTGGAACAATTAAAGTATTATTGGACGCTCAGGAAAGAAGGGAAGAAGGAGGGTTTAACGTTTCGAGCGGAGCTCTTCGTTGGAAACAAAGGAGAAGGAAAGATCCCGAGAAGGGAAGACAGAGGGAAAAAAATTGCTGGCGGTGCTCACGAGGTTACACGTTGAAAGAGTATATGTATATATACATATACATATATATATATATATATATATATATATATATATATATATATATATATATATATATATGAATTAAACATAACATTTCGGGTTTCACACCCTTCTTCAGTTTCTTCAACTAATGATGATGATGAGGATGATGACAACGACGACGACTACGATGATGATGTTGATGATAATAATATTAATGATAGTCATAAATTCAACATTTGATTAATAGTATGAATTTGTGAAATTTAATTACAACAGAATTTATTTATTTTGTTGTAATTAATATATACACGGAAAAGTCACTGGAATGTTTTGAGGAAAAATAAACAAATCACGAATAAAATGTTTTGCTTACCTACAATATTCAACTTTAAATACTCCTGTCAAGGTTAATAACTCGTGTTCCACCTGCAATAGTTGAATATATATATTAATAAATGTAAGAAATTTAACTGAATAATAGAGGACGGCTATATTTATTGCCCGTGATCATGTCTCTGCGTAAGATATCTCAGGACCTAAAAATGACGTCAAGGTCTGTCGCCATATAAACTTTCATTAAAGACAGGAAGACGGAGAGACATTTTTCTTGGGCAGTGTAAGTCTCATCTTCTGCAGGTATAAAAATAGGACATTGAAGTGGTTTAGTAGAACGAAATGGAGCTGATTCTCTGATGTTCAAAAGCCCAAACATGGTTCTTTATTTCTTGTACACTTACAACAATCTCCTGCGTGTTTGTGTCTGGGTATATTCACGTCTTTAAAAATGTCCATATATACTTCCATACCTACGTACAAATGTATGAGCTAATATATGTATGTATATATATATATATATATATATATATATATATATATATATATACCGGTGTAAACACATAAATTTGAAACAAGGTGGAAAAAAGAGTACTCAAATACCAGGGGTAGAGTAATATGCTTTATTTAAAAGCAGCAGAAAATTCAACAAAACCTGTTACTCTGAGTTTCACGTTCCCGTTCGTCGGACAGTTTTCGCTAGAATAGAACCGATATGCCAATTCTATCAAGTCTTGATATATATATATATATATATATATATATATATATATTAGGGAGTAAATCCAAACTTACAGGGAAAAATTAGATTTAGGATTAAATCTAATTTTATAGTATAAATATATTTTATATTATATTAAATTACAAAACCTCTCTAAGATAAGTATATATTTATATTTAAGATCTTTACATTTTAATATTTATAAGTCTTATGGTATAATATTATTGTTTTTTTATGTATACATCGTTGTTTATCCAATTATCGTAACTTTCTATATAATTATTAGATATTAACTTTAAGTTTATTCGTAAGAATTTACTTTGCGTGAGATGATTGATAGCAAGTATATGAGTTTGTATAAGTTAGATTCATGTATATACATGTATTAATAGCATTAATTGTAGTTTTAAATTTCTTATAATTATCACTTTAACTTATATATTGTCTTTTTAAATTGTTATTTGCTAGTTACATTATTCCCATTGATAAATATATTTATAGTATTTATTTGTTACTATATTAAAAAGACTCCGCCGGTTACGACGACGAGGGTCCCAGCTGATACGATCAACGGAACAGCTTGCTCGTGAAATTAACGTGCAAATGGCTGAGCATTCCACAGACATGTGTACCCTTAACGTAGTTCTCGGGGATAATCAGCGTGACACAGAGAGTGACAAGGCTGACCCTTTGAAATACAAGTACAACTCATTTTTGCCAGCTGAGTGGACTGGAGCAACGTGAAATAAAGTGTCTTGCTCAAGGACACAACGCGTCGCCGGGAATCGAACTCACAACCTTACGATCATGGGCCGAATGCCCTAACCACTAAGCCACGCGCCCTCACTATGTTACTATATAACTACAAATTGATTATTTCTTTAAGTTCTTTAAAGATAAGATTTTTGAAAGTTATTATTTAGATAAAGAGATAAAGATAGTTAATTTACTATAGCGTTCGTTTAAGATGGTTTGTTTGTATTTTTGAAATTAGCTATTATTTTTGAAATTAGCTAATAAATTAATTTATTAGGTCTTTATTATATGTGCATATATTTATTTATAGAAATTATTTAGATCTTAATTATATATTTATATACATATTTTCATTCATAATTTATATATTATTTAAATTTTATATTTTAATAATATGAATAATCATTTTTTTGTAAAATATTTATGTAATTAGATATTGACTATTACTGATATTAGATTATTGGTGGGATTCTTACCTTAAAAATTAATACTTAAAAATTAAAATTAATATTTAATATTAAAATTTAATATTAAAATTAATATTTAATCGTTGTTTTGACAATCATAATCGTTAAGTTTCTAGTTTGATAATAGAGTTTTTTATAAGAAAATTTATTATATTATTTATTTCTTAAAAAATATTGTTTAAATATTTTTGATTATTTATTAAAATATTAAAATTAACCTGAAGATAGATTGTAACCATAACTCGAATTATTAATTGAATTTAAATTATTGTTATTCGAATTGGTTACGGGCATGAAACGATCGTAGTGTTTTTACTCTTTATCTTATTAAACTTTTAATACTTTTTGATCGTTTATAACAAAATAAATAAATAAATAAATAAATATAAAAATATAAAAATACTAAAAATATTTAAAAATTTTAAAAATATAAAGAGTTTTTTTAAATAAATAAAAATAAAAATAAAATTAGAAAAATAAATAATTAAATAAAATGATAATAAAAATATATATATATTTATAATTTATAAGTTTAAATTATCAATTTAAATAATTTTTTTAAATTTTAGCTTTAACTTAAATATTTTAATTGGATTTTTATTTTATATTTATATTTTATATATTTTTATTAATTTTATTTCTATGTATTGGCTTATGATTTTCACTGTTTGATTTGCCTAGTATTGGTTTTATCTCTAATTTAATATAAAATATATATATGTATATATATATATATATATATAAAATTCACGGAAACTGTGAACCTTCAGTGAGGTTCACATCAATTTCGGGTTGATATGTTATCATTAGAGGTGAAAACTGCTTAAAGGCATTGTTGTTGGTAAGTGAGTGTGCTCCAGCAAACCTTATTGGATATTATGGACTGAGGTTCTAAAATTTGATGCAAATGAGTCTGTGTAGTTGGTGAAACAGTATGTATTCGGATACAGAATCGGCTAAATGATTAAACTAATTGAGTGAAGATTGCATAGAAAGGGATTAGTAAATAGGATTTCATAGGAATTTATATTATTAATTGGATGCGTCAATAAGCAATAACAATTTGAGCACATTGTGCTGCACTTGGTTTTTAATTACATTATTAGTATTAGTTGATAATTTTCGGGCAAATTGTAGTTGTCCTTCAGTTTTATTTTATATATAATGTATATTTGGAATATACAGAGATAAGAGAATCAAGAAGAAAATAAGTGAATTCAGTTGAAAGAAAAACCTTACGTCTTGGGAGAAATTACGGATTTTTTTAATCATTAAATTTACTTTGTAGTAAAAATGCGTCAAGTCTATATAACTGTCCAGAAATATATAAGAATCTGGTCTTTACGCATTTATAATATATGTGCTAACATGACTGTGAACTGCTATTGAGGCCTTTGATACCATATTGACATCAAAACATATATTGGTATACTGTTTAAACTAAATACAGTTATCTTAATCAAAGCCGCTGTTATCTTTTAACCAAATGAATAATGTTGTCTAGTATATGTGTCTTCTTCCTTATTTAGTTGAAGATTGACATTCGTTGTATATGACATATACTCTTTAACTCTTTTACTTGTTTCAGTCATTTGACTGCGGCCATGCTGGAGCACCGCCTTTAATCGAGCAACTCGACCCCGGAACTTATTCTTTTTGTAAGCCCAGTACTTATTCTATCGGTCTCTTTTGCCGAACCGCTAAGTAACAGGGACATAAACACACCAGCATCGGTTGTCAAGCAATGCTAGGGGGACAAACACAGACACACCTACACACACACACGCACATATATAAATATATACGACGGGCTTCTTTCAGTTTCCGTCTACCAAATCCACTCACAAGACTTTGGTCGGCCCGAGGCTATAGTAGAAGACACTAGCCCAAGGTGCCACGCAGTGGGAGCTGAACCAAGAACCATGTGGTTGGTAAACAAGCTACTTACCACACAGCCACTCCTGCGTGTGTGTGTGTGAGAAAGAGAGAGAGAGAAGAGAGAAGAGAGAAGAGAGAAGAGAGAGAGAAACGAGGAGAGGGATCGAAAGAAAATGCATGCTAACTCACAGCTCTAGATACATTTTCTGTGGTGTTTTCATTTTCAGTTAACTTCTTAAAAGTCGAATATGCGTTCACGGTACAAATCAGATGAAGTTCAAAGGAATGCGTCCAACCTATTCAAGAACATAAAAGAAAAACCTAGACATTGCGATTATAAATG
>NC_043023.1:8660381-8692881 GCF_006345805.1 Octopus sinensis
CTGGACGTAAAAAGCTGTCCAAGCCCCAAGTAGCTTAACCGGTCTGTAAGTCTAGCATAGCACGACGCCCTTCCCCGGCATGAACATACCTCTCCAGAAGCCGAGCTACAAACTCGCAAGATCTCTAACTTGTCTGAGTAGATTTTAAGCCTTGCCATCTTTCCATATAAACTTTGAAAATATAGCAAACCCTTTACCATCGTGTTATCCGATACCATGGCGATGGCGTGGTTGGCATGTGCTGGCAAGGCTTTTGCTGTTTGAAATTTATGCCCCTCAACTATTCTAGCTTCTCCTGTAATGGATCAACAGCCAGGACCTACAAGAGAGGCAAGAGGGAGCAACCCTGTTGAACTGATTGAATTTAAGTTTTATAAGAAGTTAGCCTTAACCATAGTGCAGGTGTTGCAGTACATTGCAGCGATTCAGCTTGTGAAAATAAACAGGATCGAACTCGCCAGATTTTAGTATACGTTCGAAATAATGATTGTAGACCCAGTCGATACCTGTTGATGAGGACCGTGTTTGAAGCCAGTTTTGTTCCATCAATATGATGCATGAGTTGGCAGGTTTCGAAGGTGGACCCTTTCGTGATAACACACTCTTGCACTTCCTCGACCAGATCACTAACGGCAAGCACCAACCATTTTGCTAACACCTTGGCTAAACTATTATACTGTGTTTAGCGGAGTTATTGGACAACAATTGTTAGTTACGTCTCCCATAATGACCTCTTTTCTCAACAGCGTTAACACTCCCCAGCTCATACTGCTAGGGATTCTCCCGTTCAGTAGCCAACTGCAGTAGACGTCTTTCAAAAGGTCATCATAGAAATCTGTCATGAATTTGTAACACTCGGAAGGCAGACTATGAAACCCGAGCTGTTTGTGCCTTGTGCAAGCGCTCGTTACCTCCAGTATTTCATCTGCTGCAATCGGCTTTTTTTTCCTGCAACTCATATCTGTGTCGGTAGTCATTGAAGTAAACACTGAAGTACACCTGTCTTCTCCGATCTACGGTTTGTTCCGAACACTCACGGAAAGTGCTGCTGGAAAGCTGCACATAGTGTTCGGAACCGACCAGCATGTAGCCGTTTCGATCTCTAAAAGATCAGATTGTATTTTTGTTGCCACGTTGCTCATCTTCCACACGAGCCGAACGAACAGCTTTTGTTCCTTCATATTTTAGCGAAGAAGCTTCTACTCTGAGAGCACAGTCTTCTTGCTTTACAAGGAAACATTTGTCAATGGTCAAAGTCGCCACTAGCATGTCGGTCGCGATGCTTCTATCAATTAATTCTCTTCTAATGCTCATTAGATCTCTCTTCACTCTATTTTCTTCTGTTAGTAACACGTTGCTAAATGCATTCGATTCTCATTTAATCGGCCTCCTAAAGACATCCGACTACCAACAACTGATGGTTACTTCCATCAGTTGCTACTTAACGAATTTATTAATCTTGTTCCTGTAAAATTATTCTTGCTCCTTGTCGAGACACTTGTAACCTGCAGTAACTGTGTTCCCGTTTGAAGCTGGTTTAAGTTGACCGCGTAGATCAATAATTTGTCTGTTTTGTAGACTTCTTTGAAAAAAAGATCCTACACTCTCCTTATCCTCTGGCCTAGCACATTACTCTTTCTCAGACGATCTAGATAGCCCACTCTTGTTGTCCGATGTTCACACTGGCGCAGTTGAAAACTTCTAAGCAGGATTTTGACGTTTTTGTAACCTCTTCATTGTTATCACGTTAGTATTGCGTCTAAATGCAGTTCCAAATACCCCTAGTAAATATCAGAACGTCCCTAAAAAAGCAGCCAGAGGTCAAGAGAAATCGAGACGTCCTTTTTTTCTGTTGTAGCATACACAGCCACTCGGCACCCTCGCTGTGCGGTGGTTGTACTTTCAGATCTTTGTGCAGCAGGGGCCAAAAGAACTGCTTATACTATGAAATTTAAGGATTTCCAGTATAACAATGCAACCCAATCGCCCAAACACAACATTTTACGAGATAAGAATATATTAGCCATCAACTATGAACGTGGGTGCGATCGGTCCAGAGGTCCTGGCCCCGCTAGTCGCTATATTTATGTAGAGGGATTTGTATTCAAGCTGATTCCTGGTTACGTACATTCATACACCCAACTGAAAGTGATGTTTGTCTGAGACAAAGAGAAAAAAGTCAAGTCTGAAGCTTGTGGTTTCGATTCCCGGACCGGTTGATACTTTGTGAATTAAACACGACACTTCCGAATATAGTGTTCCAGTCTGCTCTGTTGTAAATGAGTATCAGCTTTGAGTTGGTCGTCCCTCTCTCTCTCGCCTTCAATTCTCATATCCTTGGCACCCAACTGAGTCGTGAAATTGGAAGACCGAGAGGGTGTTTTCCTTCTGACTACTTTCTTTACTACCCACAAGGGGCTAAACATAGAGGGGACAAACAAGGACAGACAAAGGGATTAAGTCGATTACATCGACTCCAGTGCGAAACTCGTACTTAATTTATCGACCCCGAAAGGATGAAAGGCAAAGTCGACCTCGGCGGAATTTGAAATCAGAACGTAGCGACAGACGAAATACCACTAAGCATATCTCCCGGTGCGCTAACATGTCTGCCAGCTCGCCGCCTTAGTCACCGAAAACAATTAGCAAAAGCATGGTTCAAGCTACCTGGTCATACTGAGTTGCTATTGGCGGTTATGGACATATTTTAATAGACAGGAGGAAAGTAACATTTCATTTTACCAGTAGTCCTGGACAACTTGTTATTTTTTGCATCATCGCAAGTCATCCCTGAACATGTTTGGCACTGTAAATTCTTTTGAAATAACGTCTTTCCTACAGAATATAAAATAATATAGTGTTGGAATCAATGTATGTTAGATAAATAAAGGAAATAATCAATTATAACTATACACGTCTTTTTTTTAATTTTCTTTGGGAAATGTTTCAGTTTTGTCACAAATTCAACTATGAAAATTATGCAACCTAATTGCTGTGTTGCTTCTATATCCCACTTTCACAAAGACCTGCAATTATCCAAAGAGGGAAGTTACTCCAAGTTATGATTACGCTGTTATAGAGTTAGCTTCCGTTAAAACCTGGGAATATCTTATAAATTATGTCACAGGCAGCTCCTTCACAGTGTCCTCTCAGAAGAAACCGCCTTAATACTTTCCAAACGCGACCAACTAAGACTATTATATCATCCATCCACCTTGCTTTGTTCTACACCTAGGTCCCTAGAGAGATACACCTAGGTCCCCAGAGATCTGCTCCTAAGTCCCTGGCACGACGAATCCGTCATTCTTGCACTATTTTCATCTTACGTCCATCGTACCGGAGCTATGACTTCTCAATGATCTCCTTGCTACACTTCACTTCTTTATTATTCGGCAGTTAGCTACTTAATTCCTTAATTACGAAATGTGTTTCTTTATCAGTCATTCACTCACAATGCAATGGTTGTCAAAACCTTTCCTCCTCAATAACAAGCCCTCTCTACTCCAGGTTAGTTTTAGATATGTCTGTTTGTCTGCTAGACTTTGAGTTCTCTCTCTCTATCTCTCTCTCTCTCTCTATATATATATATATATATATATATTTAAAAAAAGGAGATGTCGAACACGAGTGGTGATATATAAAAAAGGAAATGAAGAAAATGCTGACAAATAATTGAAGTAATTTAAGTAATTTAATTAGGTGAAAGTTCTTTTTACCGGTTGCGCATTTGTTATGCTTATCAAAATATAAAAGAGAGATTAGAGTCTGTCTCTTATATGTCAAAAAAAGAGGCTCCAGAGTTGTTTTGGATTTGCTTGGTTTCGCGCCTAAAATTTTGATTGGTCATTATGAAGGGGTCACGTGAATGTTTGAATGGAAGTTGGTGTTGGGGTAAGAAAAAAGGCTCCAGAGAAGTTAAAATTTGGCTAGTGTCCCGCCTAAAATTTCTTATTGGCCATAATAAAGAGGTCACGTGAATGTTTAGAATTTTCGAAAATAGTGTTGTTGAAAATTCTTATTGTTCAGGCTGGTCAGTAGACGTCACGTTGCTTCCCGATACAGGCACAAGGCCAGCAGAACTATAAATATTGAAAATTGTACCCACACACATACACATATATACACGCGCGCGCGCCCCAACATACATATAAACACACACGCGCGCGCGCACACACATACATACATACAGCTCTCCCTGTTCTAAACGAACTTACTTATCCAGTCAAGCGGAAAATACACTCCCTAACTACGCGCTAAAAAGCTATTTAAAATATCCACATGACGTCTACTGACCAGCCTGAACAATAAGAATTTTCAACAACACTATTTTCGAAAATTCTAAACATTCACGTGACCTCTTTATTATGGCCAATAAGAAATTTTAGGCGGGACACTAGCCAAATTTTAACTTCTCTGGAGCCTTTTTTCTTACCCCAACACCAACTTCCATTCAAACATTCACGTGACCCCTTCATAATGACCAATCAAAATTTTAGGCGCGAAACCAAGCAAATCCAAAACAACTCTGGAGCCTCTTTTTTTGACATATAAGAGACAGACTCTAATCTCTCTTTTATATTTTGATAAGCATAACAAATGCGCAACCGGTAAAAAGAACTTTCACCTAATTAAATTACTTAAATTACTTCAATTATTTGTCAGCATTTTCTTCATTTCCTTTTTTATATATATATATATATATATATATATAAAGAGATGAGTATATTTTTGCCTTGTTAACAATTAACACGGAAGAAATAAATAAATAAATAGTTACCAGGGTAGCAAAAAATTACACAAGTAAAGGGGTTGTAACTCCTTGTTTTTAAAGGTAGAAACTTCGTCTTTACGTGGAATTTTTTGCATAATATATAAATAAATAAATAAATAAATGGATTTTAACGCAGGTAAACTCCACTTATATATATATATATATGTATATATAATAATAATATTAGGGAATAAATCCAAACTTACAAGGAAAATTTAGGTTTAGGATTAAATCCAATTTTATAGTATAAATATATATATTAAATTAAAGATAAAACCACTATTAGGCAAATCAAACAGTAAAAAACATAAGCCAATACATAAAATTAATTTAAAAATATAAAAGTTAAAAATTAAAAAATTATTAAAATAATTTAAACTTATAAATTTTAAATATATATACACAAATATATATATATATATCTGTATGTATATTTTTATATTTATATATGATTTCGTTTATTAATTTTTTTTATTTATTTTTTTTATTAATATCAAAAGTATTAAAAGTTTAATAAAAGATAACTCTTTCTCTCTTTTTTTTACTCATTTTACTTGTTTCAGTCATTTGACTGCGGCCATGCTGGAGCACCGCCTTTAACCGAGCAACTCGACCCCGGGACTTATTCTTTTTGTAAGCCCAGTACTTATTCTATCGGTCTTTTTGCCGAACCGCTAAGTAACGGGGACATAAACACACCAGCATCGGTTGTCAAGCAATGCTAGGGGGACAAACACAGACACACAAACACACACATGCATATATATATATATGCATATATACGACGGGCTTCTTTCAGTTTCCGTCTACTAAATCCACTCACAAGGCTTTGGTCGGCCCGAGGCTATAGTAGAAGACACTTGCCACGCAGTGGGACTGAACCCGGAACCATGTGGTTCGTAAGCAAGCTACTTACCACACAGCCACTCCTACACCTATGATATATACGACAGGCTTGTTTCAGTTTCCGTCTACTAAATCCACTCACAAGGCTTTGGTCGGCCCGAGGTTATAGAAGAAGACACTTGCCCAAGGTGCCACGCAGTGGGACTGAACCCGGAACCATGTGGTTGGTAAACAAGCTACTTACCACACAGCCACTCCGGCGCCTTTATCTTTTGGCCCTGATTCAAAACATATTATAATTTGAGCAGCAGAGAATGACCTGAAGTTTTGTTATTGGTAAAAGTAAAAACAAACAATAGAAACAAGGAAGAGTTTACTAACCTTTACATTGTGAATATTCCATTATAGGTATTAATTTGTCTTGTTTATCGCCTAAATTTGTGTGACACTTGCCCAGAATTCTCAGAGTTCTCTTGTATGCACTCTTTATATAATTTGACATAGCTGGCAGTTGACATCCACACATCATGTCTGTATTGTTTCTGAGGTCACTGTAATTATAAAGACAACTTTTTAAAGTTATTATTGTTATTATTATTATCATTATTATTATTATTATCATTATTATTATTATTATTATTATTATTATTATTATTATTATTATTATTATTATTATTATTATCTTCTTTCTTCTTCTTCTTCTTCTTCTTCTTCTTCTTCTTCTTCTTATTATTATTATTATTATTATGATTATTATTATTATTATTATTATTATTATTATTCAGTGAGAGAGCAGTGCATGCCATCACAGTAACACTGGGGTAAATTATATGAAGCCCAGGATACCTATCATGACTACCCGTCATTCAGAACTTTATCTGAATACTCTTCAGACAAGAGAAAAACTCCTGCAGCAGTTGACAAGAAATGATGATTAATATAATTTCAGCAAGTGTATAGGAGTCACGACATTCATGTTCTTTCTTTCCATGTGTTAAAAACAACAAAAAGTGAAATGGTTCTCGTGAAAACTGAAAATTTGTTACATCGCTACATTCTAATAGCATACAGCTTGAATAAAAAAAGTGTCACTTTAAATAAGAAGAAAATTCATAGTCACTTGAAATTACTTCATTATTTCGTAGATTAGGCATATTTTGGTGTCGAAAATTTGATGGTAGTGATTTCAAAGTGTCTTTCAGAAAAGCAGTTTAGACGGAATGTTTTGGTGCTAGGATAATTGTTTTATTCTACGTAACAATTGGTCTTAAAGGAATGCATGAACTGCAGTAGAAACTATAAAAGCAACGATTTGCACTTTCAGTTTCTGAGGCATACGGCAGTGAAGGAATACTCATAATAAACATGGGGAAAAATTAATAGCGATATATTTTTCGCAAATACAGGGTATCATTTTAGAGACAGTAAAGGAAAAATTAACAGTTGTTCTTCATGGATGATCTGAACCATTTTAGCAAGAATAAAAAAAAGATATTCTTTAAAACAAACTGTAAAACACTTCAGCAAGTTTATAGATATAGGATTTTTCATGGATAAGGGTGCAGTATTAGTCATAAAACTGGACAAGTGGTCAGCAATAAAGTCTCCAATTACTAGATGACCAGACTTTAAAATCACTGAAACAATGCGAGAGTTATCAGTACCTAGGTGTACTAGAATCTCACAGCGTACTAACTATAGAAATTAAAACGGAACTGGAGAAGGCGTAAATGAGAAAGGTGAGGAAGCTAATGAAATAATAGTCAAATGGGACGTATCTAGTGAAGGCTGTAAATACATGGCTATTAACGTTACGTGTATTTATATGGATAAAGTTAGATAAAACCAACTGTCATGCAATTGAAAGCAGACTTTACAATGACTGAACACAATACTTGGAAATAATCATTTTGACTTATTAAAATGTAAACCAACACATCATTATTTATTGTCAACTGCATTAAATATTTGTGAACTTGGTAATCTTTCTTTCTTTATGCTATTAGATTTACAAAATGTTAAACATTTCCAAGAAATAAAGAGTATTATTGTACATACATCTCTCTTATGCTGGAAAGGTATGAGAAAGCGCCATCAAATTTTTGTAAACGGTTGTAGCTCAAATTTCTGAAAGAATCAAAGATAAGTTAAAATACGTAAAAATAAAAAAAAACTGTTTTATACCGGAAAATACTTTCTAAATTTCTTTTGTCGCAAATACAGGGTATCCGTTTAGAGATAGTATGTGTGCGTGTGTGTGTGCACACGCACACACACACGCACACTGTCTTTTTCTGTCTGTCTGTCTGTGCTATTTTCTCTCTCTTTTTCTGTCTCTCTCTCTCTCTCAATCTCTCTCTGTGTCACACAATTTTGTGTTCCGCTCACCCCATCAATGTGCTGATGGGGTAAAAGAAAATGCATACACATACAGACACACACACACAGTGTGTCTTCCTCTATGTTTCTGTGTGACACTGTCTTTCTCTCTCTATCTGTGTCTCCCTGTGTGTCTCTCACTGCAACTCTTTTCAATTGCAATTCCTCGCACAAAACAATCCGTCGGCAGGAGCACTATGACACATAACAGTGGTATCAACAAGTTTCTCAATTGTTTGATGACGGTCCTCCAAGATGAGTTCATGAACTTTTGTGATGTTTTCATTCTTTCGGGAAGTCATTGGTCGCCCTGAACGAAGTTGTTGTTCAAGCAACAAGTGACCATTCCTGAAGTGTGGAAACAACTTGTAAACTTGTGCTTTGCTCCTGGTTACGTTCTTGTCAGTTGTGTCAATTATGACAATTGTTTCCGCCGCCGTTTTTCCCAGCAGAAATCAGAATTTCCCGGGAGCACGCTGTCCCTTCGTTTCAGCCAACGCAAAAATCAATAAACAGGAGAGAAGCACTGCAAAACAACGATACATCACGTGGCAGTACGACTCTAAATGACAATGCCGGTCGGCATACTGATGTCTGATAGTGGCTTCTAGCAGAGGAAGCCTGAACTACAACTGGCTTGCCCTAAACAGATAATTTCGGTTACTTTTAGGTACCTCATATATATATATATATATATATATATATATATATATATATATATATATATATATATATATATATATATATATATATATATATATATATATATCTAATGTAGGTTAAACTTTTTTCGGGAAAAAAATTTTTATCAATGGCCAGCATATCAAAAAATTCCTTTAAAGGTTAAATTTATAAGTAATTTACAAGATAAGGGCCAAAGAAAAACATCTAATACTAAATATGTCGAAAAAAAAAGACAAAAATTGTCAATAACCATTATAATTTATGCGTCTCGAAACAAATCGATAGAAATTTCTAAAAAATTCGTTATTACCGTATTGGTCCCAATTTCGGGGTTAATTCATAAGAATTTTCCACTCTTCAGCGATAAATCTTTGTCTTTTTGTCTTTTTTTCAGCATATTTGGCATTAGAATTTTTCTTTTGCCCTTATCTTGTAAATTATATATATATATATATATATATATATATATATAATATATGTAAAAGTAAAAAAATACACAAACTGGGACAAGAACGTGAAACATTTAGAAGACGACACAAAAAACACGGACGAGACTTTCGAAGCTCTCAGTCATCAGTCAAGAACCGGATCATCTTCGCAATTTCGGCTGATTAATCTTGAGATTGCTCCGATCTGGGCAGCCCCCAAGCGCATTAGATTCCTTGGAAGAAAACCTCGAAAGTATACAACACAGGGACGGAAAACGGACGATGTTACACGAATAAAAATACAAAAATACGTAAAAACAATAATGATAGCACGAAATACAAATAAGAAAATGGAGAAACAAATTTAGTTTGTTAGTCAACTTTCATATATTAGAATGTTGGATTATTTATTCATTTAACAAAATGAGAACCTTAATACCATACATATATGTCTTATAATTCAATACATATAAAATAAGAATACAAATTATAAAAATCATAATATATTATTGTCTATATATATATTTATGTTTCTGTATATGACTGTGAACATGTGTATATATATTTGCGTGTGTATATATAATATATATATATATATTTACATATATATGTATGTGAGAATGCGTATGGCTACAAATTGTTTTGTGGTTGAGTATGTGTGTTCGTGTTTGTGTGTGTATGTGTGTGCGTGCGTGTGTGTGTGTGTGTGTGTTATTGAGTGCAACGAAATTCAGTTTACAATTCAGATTCGTCATAATTTTATTTATGTATAGATATATGTATGTGTATATAAGCATTGTAACTTTGTGTTTGCATCTATGTTACCGCTACATCTGTATACTGAAGGTTTTATCAAAGTTAATAAAATAGAAGCAATTGTAGGCTTTATACTGCGAAATCTAATAAATGCAACTGTCTCTATAAGTATCGTTTGTTGTCAAAATGTCTGTGTTTCTTTCCGAATTCTGCCATAGGATATTTCAATTTACTTATCATACAGGAGGAATTCACCTGGATGTGTATTCTACTTCTAATTACTGGTGCCTAATTGTCGTATATAGTTAGATCTGAATCTCTGGATTCCCTTGGTCGTCCTACATGGCTTTTTCTCGTATTGGGGAATTTTGTCTTTAATCATTAATTGTTACTTGTTTCGTTGTTCACATTAATTTATATAAATCACATCACAAACGTAAACCACAAACGCTCATATCCTTAATCATTTTAATACCCGCGCGCGCACACACACACACACACACAATCACACACAAACACACACAGACAAAGTGAACGTCTGTTAGAGAGGATGAAAGAGAGAGAGCGAAGATAGAAGGGAAGACATTATATGTAGAAACAAAATTAGATTAATAATATCAGGAAGATCAAACTTACAATCTCTGTAAATTGGTGAGGCCCTCAAACGATCCATGTTCAATAATCGCGATTGTATTATTGGCTAGATTTCTGTAAGTTGGAAGAGAATTGGTGAGAAATGGTATAAAAATTATTAGTCACGAAATTTTAAATACGCATATGTCTAATCAACTGGATGTAGATGTAGAAGAAAAGGAAGTAGGAGTGCAAAAATTAGATGAAGATGATGCTAATGATGATGTCGTTTATGATGATGAGATGATAAGGAGTGTGGTGTTGAGCACGTTGATGGTCGCGTTCATGGCCATGATGCTTATGACGACAATGAAATTATAGAGATACAAAAAATAGAATTCGAAGCGGAGATTACAAGAAAATTATGAAGTGAAATATACGTATATATATATTGTGAAAGATATATATATATATGTCGGTCCCATAGGGGATCATGCTACTGTTGCTTATAGCTCCGGGATGATATCTCCACTAGCTGCCAAAGCGACACACCACTTGTGTCTTACTTGTATTCGCGAACTAATATCATGGTTCCCGTCTCTGGTTTTACGTAATAAACACAGGCCCTGATTTCTGGGTAGTAACTCGTTATCGAAACGCGGGTGTGTGTGTATCACGTAAGGCTAGAGATGGCAATGGTTTTTTCCTTCTGCAAATACTAATCAGACACAATCAGTGTGTCATTAGCCAATTGGAGAAGATGTCCTCCTGGGGCTATAATCGGTTGAGTTGTCTGCTACTTTAGCTTATACAGATGTTTTCGGCTTTTAAGGAACACTTCGCGCAGCTCTTTGTGGAACACAGTAGCTCATAGTCAGGGATGTTCTTTGCTGTCTACCAGGATGGCTTGCCGTGACATTCGAGTGAAGATACGCTGTTCAGCAAAAGAGCAAAACAGCTGCGGAATTTCGAAAATCGATGAAGGGATGCCCTAAGTAGATGTCACCATTATCCTGACACGATTTGTTCTGACATATGCTAGATATATTCGAGGCTCTTTCTGTAGATGACACCTGCAACGGGTAAGCAAAACAGGTGTAATGAGGTGTCTGAGAAAGACCTAGAGAAGGAGGACATTTTTAAAGTGTCAGATGCATGATTCTGCTAAATGCAAACTTTTCTCCAACTCGTCCTCTGATTCCAATGTGTTTCTGACGGTAAACAGTCAAATTCTTTGGAAGCATAAAACAAATGCATTATGTTCTGCTTAGTATTTCTTATCCAATAGGAAAACAGTAAGGGAAAAGATAATGAAGGAAATGAAAGGAATGAATAATTATCCGGTGACTCAATGACAGAAAGATAGATATGCACATACCAACACTTATATAATATCCTTCCTATCATAGTCACACGTCCTGGAATGCTGGCGGAGGGTGATAACTGATTATGTCGAATCATCGATTACAAAGAGATAAATGGTGAAGTCGACCTCGGTTGAATTTGAACTCAGCAATCAAAAGCGGACGAAATGCAGCTCAAGATGTTGTCCAGCGTGATTACACATCTACCAGCACACCGTCTCAATCACATGCATAATATGAAACAATGATGTCAACCGCAGAGGATGGGATTTAGAGAATGTTAAAAAGAAGGATGAGAAAGAAAGATGGAAACACATTAAATATTTAGAAATATAGTAAAAAAAAATGTATCAGCGAGACTGATCCAGCTTACAAAGCCCCTAATCCGGATAGATTTTCGAATGAACCTCTTTCGATTTTCGAGATTTTATTGTCGGATAGACGTCTGTAGGGATTCATAAGAAATAAACTAGAAGAATTTAGTCATAAAAATGTAAATATTATGTCTAAACAATAAGATGCAGAAATTGAGAGAAAGAAATAGGAGAGAAAAATAGCTACAACATGAAACAGACAAAAGTGAATGAACGGTGAAATTCATAACATTGACAAATTGATCAACAAATTTTATAAATTCTAAATTCTAGATTTCTGCTTTTACCCTTTCGGGCACAGCCACCCCTATAGGCTTTCACCCACTTTTTTTCGTTTCTTCTCTTTTGTGGCTTCGTATATAATATTAAAATGTCAGCGGAATATTTGTTCTCGCTCTCATGTGCTTTATTGCGTATCACCTACCATCCACGTAACTTCAACTACGACACACATCACAAGCACCACTATTTTCGTCATTATTTTTATTTTTCTTATATCACCATCTTCTCATTAAGAGGATATTGGCAATCGTTATTTCCATAGTTATCACACATATAAAATACACACGTATACAATATATTTATCTATCTATCTCTCTTTCTTTCTCTCTCTCGCTATATTATATATATATATATATATATATATATATATATATCTATATATATATATAAATATATATATGTACGTATATATATATATTTATATTAAATATGAATTAGAGATAAAACCACTATTATGCAACTCAAACAGTGTTAGACATAAACCAATACATAAATAACAAATGATACGTATATATTTATATACATATATATTTATAACTTTTAGCTACAACACAAAAAGTAGAAAATGAATGATAAATATATAATATATATATATATATATATATATATATATATATATATATACATATATATACACATGTATAATATATATATATATATATATATATACATATATATACACATGTATATATATGTATATATATATATGTGTATGTATGTATATAAATATAAATATATATATATATATATATTACGTACAAAATTAGGAGGAATGACCACAGAAGTGGACTCCTAATATGCTAGATATTGATGTCAAATTGCCCAACCACAAAGCGTGTGTTCTCAAGAAAAAAAGTTCAGCAAACAACCAGAATGTAAAAATGAGCAAGACAAATAAAAACATACGAAATAAAAAAACGATTACCTATGTACCAATTGTTTCACTCGTTAATATTTACGCATGTAAATATCTGCAGGCTCATCAGCTTAGTCTGTCGTTTACAAAACATAATTTCCAGTACTAGACACAGGCACAGGATGCGCACTCTTAATTTTGTATGTAATATAATTTTAAATCTTCTGATTTTTTTAAATATGTTAAGCCACTGGTTTCAATTGATTATTATCATTTTCTACCCTTATTATATATATATATATATATATATATATATATATATATATATATTGTTGGCATCCTTTTTGCCTCGGGAGACAATGGAGTTGCGCATAAAATAGTCCAGTCCGGCTTTTACATTTCATGTCCTGATACATTTCCTGCTGTGGCTGTTTAGTCCTATCCTGGACAAACACTCCCTCTGGCAGGTACTGCAAATGTAGCGAAGACTGTTCCTGGCTGGTTGTAATGCCATAGTTTCTTGTTGACATCTTTTCTTGTCTTTCCATTTCTCCTCTCTCTCTCTGTCACTCCTTTGTATTCCCTCTTTTACGGTACGTCCCCAATCTCCACGGTTACCGGCAACTGCTTCCCAACCGCTAATATTGATGTTGCAGGCCTTCATGTCCCTTTTGCAAACATCCTTGTAACGTAAGAACAGTCTACCCACAGACCTAGTACCCCTAGCAAGCTCTCCGTAGAGTATGTCCTTGGGGATTCTGCCATCTTTCATACGGCTAACATGCCCAAGCCATCTCATACGTCTTTGTGTGAGAAGTGCATACATGCTTGGTATTCCTGCTTACTTGAGGACATCTTTGTTGGGGATATGATTCTGCCATTTGATGCGAAGGATTTTCCGGAGGCAGCGCAGGTGAAAGATGTTTAGGCGACGCTCTTGGCGTGTGTATAGCGTCCAAGTCTCACTTCCTTACAGTAGAGTGCTAAGTACACATACCTGGTAGATCTTCATTTTCGTGGTCTTGGTCAGCTTATTGTTGTCCCATGCCCGTTTGGAGAGTTGGGCCATCGCAGCAGCTGCCTTGCCAATGCGTATATTGAGCTCAGCGTCAAGGGATAGGTTGAGGGTGACGGTAGAGCCAAGATAGGTAAACTTCGCCACCTCCTGTAATCTGTGGTCTCCAATATGTATGTTTGGGATGTCCGATGTAGCCTGACCCATGATGTTGGTCTTCTTAATGTTGATAGCTAAGCCAAAGTCGTTACATGCTTGCTCAAAACAGTTAATGAGCTTTTGGAGGGCTTCTTCTGTGTGTGATACCAGAGCGGCATCATCAGCAAATAGCATCTCCTTGATCAGGACGTTTCTGATTTTGGTCTTGGCACGCAGGCGCGAGAGATTGAACAGTTTCCCGTCACTTCTACTGTACAGAAACACTCCATCATCTGATGTCTGAAAGGCATGTGAGAGTAAGAGCGAGAAGAAGATGCCAAATAATGTAGGAGCGAGGACACAACCTTGCTTTACCCCGTTTTTTATTTGGAAGGCGGCTGATGTTGAACCATTGTGTTGTATGGTGCCTTGCATATCATCATGGAAAGACTTGATGATCCTCAGCAGCTTTGGTGGACATCTGATTTTTTGGAGCAGGATGAAGAGGCCTGTTCTGCTTACCGAGTCAAAGGCCTTTGTTAGATCAATGAAGGCGATATATAATGGCATTTTCTGCTCTCTGGATTTCTCCTGAAGTTGGCGTATGGAGAATATCATATCAATAGTTGATCTGCTTCTTCTAAAGCCACACTGCGATTCCGGATAGATTCGAGAAGCAAGTAGTTATAGCCTGGTCAGGATAACGCGAGCAAAGGTCTTTCCAACAGTGCTTAGAAGAGATATTCCACGGTAATTGTTACAATCACCACGGTCACCTTTGTTTTTGTAAAGCATAATGATGTTAGCATCCCGCATATCCTGAGGGACTGCACCATCTTCCCAGCACTGACACAGAAGCTCATGAAGGTGCCGAAGCAGGATGGTGTTTTTGCCGGCTTTGATGATCTCTGAGGGGATGCCGTCTTTTCCTGGAGCCTTGTTTCTTGCTAGGGAGTCAATAGCCTTGGTGAGCTCTGCTATAGATGGCGGACTGTCAAGTTCGCACAAGACTGGCAAGATCTTGACACTCTCGACTGCAGCCTCAGCCACTGTAGTCTCCCGTGAGTAGAGATCCTGGTAGTGCTCCACCCATCTATCCATTTGCTTGCTTTGATCCCTGATGAGATCTCCAGTAGTTGATTTCAGAGGGGCTGACTTGGTTGCGGATGGACCGAGGGCCTTCTTCAAACCGGCATACATCCCACGGGTGTCGCCCCCGTCAGCAGCTGACTGGATACTCTGACAGATTTCCTGCCAATACCTATTTGCACAGCGTCTGGCTGTCAGTTGGGTTTTATTTCTTGCCTTTCTAAGTTCTTCGAGTGACTTTGTAGAAGAATCACTCTTGTATTGCATCAGAGCTGCACGCTTTGCTTCGATAACTGGCTCCAGCTCTGAGAGCCCAGCATTGAACCAATCTGGGTTTTGCCTTTCTCTCATGCCGAAAGTATCTATTGATGTCGTATGAAAAGCTTCCCTGTAATAATTCCACCTACCTTCAGCAGAGGAGGTTGGGCAGCTACTGAGGGCAACATTGATAGAAGCAGCAAAACATTTTCGCAGTGTAGGGTCCGAGGTTCTGGCAGTGTTAATGCGTGGTCGGCCCACTTTCTTGGAGCGATGGACTTTTTTAGGCAGAATCATCACCCTACTTCTAATTAGTGAGTGGTCTGTGTCACAATCCGCGCTGTGGTAACTGCGGGTCAATAGAGTAGAATTCAGAAAGGATCTCCGTGTAATGATGAGATCCAGCTGATGCCAGTGGTGAGATCTTGGATGTCTCCAAGATGCCTTGTGGGATGGCTTGTTGGTAAAGAATGTGTTTGTGATGCACAGGTTGTGGTATGTGCAGAATTCGAATAGTCTCTGACCATTGTCATTCATGTTACCAATACCAAAGTGTCCAACACAAATGGGCCACGAATCATAGTCAGATCCCACGCGAGCATTAAAATCCCCTAGAAGGTAGATATTTTCAGTTGTTGGTATATTTTTTATGACACAGTTGAGATCTTTGTAGAACTGGTCCTTGGTCTCCTCTGAGCTGTAGAGAGTGGGAGCATAGATGCTGAGTAGATGTACTGAGCCAGAAGAAGTCGAGTGGCGCAGTGAGAGGATACGCTCATTGCCTCCTGGTGGTGGTTCTATTGAGGAGAGTAATGAGTTTCTCACTGCAAAGCCAACGCCATGCTGACGAGGTTCTTCTAGATCGCTTCCCTGCCAAAAGAAGGTGAAATCCTGTTCTTTGTGTTTACCGTTTGAAGGAAGTCTTGTCTCCAGTAGCCCAGCAATGTCTACGTTAAGCCTCTTTAGTTCACGGTCAATGATGGCCGTTTTCCTTGTGTCTTCAACCCTGAGTAGATCATCAGATATTCCAGGGCACATGGTCCTGACAATCCAGCTTGCCAACCACAGGACTGGTGGTTTCTTGTCTTTTAGTTGTTTGCCTGTTGCAGAGGTTGCAGGCCGCTTTTCAAGTCATACTCTTAGCTCCAAGCACCCAATGAAGCAGGCGGTCTGTGGCGGTTCAGCACCTTATTAACTGGGGGCTGCCCAGCTTGAGGCGGGCAGTAGCTAACCAATAGGACACGGAGGTCCCTCCCCCCGTCAGAGGTAACCCGTAGCGCACATATTTTACGCCAATCTGAATGGACTTATCACTCGTGACTGTTACCTCCCGTGTTGTTTCTGCAGCTTTTTATAGCAGCACTGAAGTGTTCTCTCCAGTTTTGCGCAGGCCTGGGCTAGAGATATGAAAGTCCTGGGTAGCCCGATCGTCAGGTTTCCTCTCTCGACCTTGCTGATGTAGTCCAAAGGAGTGCAGAGCATTACGTTTGGCACCAGTTGAACCCGGAACTCGTGTCAGGCAGGGTCGTCACTCCCTGAAGTAGTGAAGAAGTTCGCTACCCACTACCTTTTCAAGTAATGTTAAAATATAATATATATATATATGAAAGAATGGAGTTGAACGACTAGTTAACAAATATCCTTTATTCTCGACATATGTTTCGAAGGCTGCATATTCCTAATTCCGAAGGAATAAGGAGTACATTATGCAGATTTCTCATCAGGAAAATCAAGGAACTTATGTCGGTTATCTTTCGAATTATCCTTAATAAAATAATTCATTCAATTACTCAAATATTCATATACAGCTTCGTCCAGATCCTGCTACCATAACAGATACCGCAAATGGAGTTGTTCGAGATTAATGCATCCCTTAAGGACATACCAATACCACCAAAAGAAACCTTCCTTAAGGAAATTGTCAACAAAACAAATGCATTCATCAACCGAATTAGATGGCTCGCTTTCTTCCATGATAACGAGGACTTAAAACAGAACGGTACAGAAACATCTTCCGAATATAAGAAGCTATTCAAGTCGAGGGAGACACCGCCACCCAATCCCAGACTGAAGAAATTTGAGGACGACTTGTGGGACATTGTAAGGAGCGTTAAATTCCGTAAATCGCCCCTTAGGAATAAACACCTTAGATACCTCAACAAAATTACCAAAGATATAAACAGCTCAGACGCTATCCTGGTCCAATCAGATAAAACCAGGAATACATACAAGCTAGCAAAAAAACAGTATTTAGAATTGCTCAAGAAGGAAATACAGAACTACGAATAAGGATACACATAGAAAAGCCAACTTGGAAATTAAGAAAATCATGGTTACTCATGGTTTGCAAATGAAAACGCAACCACTCAAACCCAAGGTAACCAAGATTCATCGTCAAGGACCATAAACCAAACTTCCAAACCAACCCAGTATTAAGGCTCATTTGCCCATCTAGTTCCGACATCGGTTCCATAAGTAAGTACATTTTAGATAAATACATACCTAGATTAGTTAATAAGCTAAAACTCAACATATGGTCTAACTCCACTCAAGTCGTAGAATGGTTCTTTTCCATTTCTAATAAAAATAGAACTAAATTCATTCAATTCGATATTTCCAATTTCTACCCTTCGATAAACCCCATCGTGCTCAATAAGGCCCTATGACACGCACATAACAAGGCAGGGCTGACAAGGGAGGAAATTAATATAATTCTAGCCGCTAGAATATCCTTCATTCAATTCGATGATAAGTTATGGGTCCGTAAGGATACTCCTAACGCGTTCGATGTGTCAATGGGAAGCTCAGATAGCGCCCAGGTAGCCGATTTGGTCGGAATCTATATTCTATATGAATTAGCCGACCAATTCCCGGACATCTGCGGCGGTCTGTATCGAGACGATTGTCTTTTTTACCTACAGAATGCCCCTAACAGTAGGATACAGAAGACTAAAAATAGATTAGTTAGATTTTTCAGCAGGATGGGCATGAGCATAATTTTTGACAGCGAACTAACTAAGGCCAATTTCTTAGATGTTACCCTAAATTTGCATAATAATTCTTACTTCCCTTACCATAAGCCGTCTACGAACCTAAAATATGTAAGTATTTTCAGTAACCATGCAAAAACTATCACCGGTTAAAAATATATCCTTAAGACTATCTAAGTTATCAGCAAATGTCGACATTTTTAAACAGAAAGCAGAATTTTATAATGCCGCCTTGTCAAAGGCCGGTTATAGGGATAAGGTATCATATATCGATCCGGCCCATCCTAAACTAAGATCTACCCATCAAGATAAGATAACTTCTAATAATAATATAAATAACATAAATAGTGATTTCAGCTCTAGCAACGGCGACACGAATATATTTTACAATAATAACTTACGGACCAGGGGAGTCCAGCGTAAACCTAAACCCATTCTACAACACAGAAATATACCCTTTAATGTAAATGTCAACACTCTCAGCCATTCCAAGAACAAAAAAAATTATATCTGGTTTGTGATTCCTTTCGGGAGACAAATCAGGTCTAATCTCCCTTTACAATTCCGTGAAGCCGTTACTAAGAATTTTCCAAGGAATTCTAGATACTACTCCACTATAAATTCGCATAAAGTAAGAATATCATTCTCAAATACTAAAAATCTTTCGCAGATAATAGCTTCCCACAATAATAAGCTGCTAAATAGGGTCTCTCCACCCATGAGTAGTGACACCGCCCTTACCCATTCCAACGTAACATACATTAATAATAATAATAGAAGTAGTATGGATATTAGCAACATTCATAGCAGCATTAGCGTTAGCAATAGTAATAATGATAATAACATTAGCCAGATTATTAACAGTGGTGGTGTTAGTGGTAATAGTACCAGCATTCTTAATAACAGTTATATTATTGATGATAACAATCGCAGCATTCCTATAGCCAGGGAATTTGCCGACGATATTACGACTAATAGTAATGATAATAAGATGAATAGTATCGTGGCCAAAGCCAGCAACAATTTTTACACCTATCACAACAATAAAAACTCTGTCTTAGTATCGGAAACCAACCCCAACAGATTAAAGTTCTTATCCAAAAATTCCAAAATTAGAAACACCACTTACCAATGCATAATCTCTTCTGGAACCGATGTCTACTTCTATATTGGCGCAACCTCTTCTAAATTAGCCCAACGGATCTCCAACCATTATTCCACTTTCAGAGATAAGAGAAAGCAACACAGCACGGGGCTAAGCAAATTAGTCTGGCGTCTGAAGAACAATAACGCTACGTTCAAGCTCGAATGGTCCATTTTGTCGGTGTCCTTCCCGTTTGATAAAGGCAGAAAATTTTGTGGCATCTGTAATTCCGAACATTTTCATATTTTGTTCGCCAAAGGCCCTTTAATAAACACAATCGTCGAAAGATCCTACAGGTGTTTACACTGGAAAAGACACACCTTTCACTCATATAAATAGTGACTAATATAGATAACCCCTCGATTTCCAAAAAACGTTTTTGCTATACTTCGCCCCAATAGTCAAAAAGATTTTCTTATATTCACAATTACTACTATCCATTATTGCATTGCCTCTCACCTCGCCCGATTATTTCTCCCTTTCGCTATCTACTTTCCTTTCTATACAATAAACATAATCGAACACACAGAGACAGATCTTTCATCTCACAGCTGTCAGTTTTCTGACATCAACCCATCCACAAAGACAATCACGCATTCAGACACACACATACACACATTAAGACAGTTATATAAAGTCACACACAGAGGCACTCATTCACAAAAGAAATCATTTAAACTCACTATACTTTTGACCTGCACTCTCTCACCTTACTATTCTTATGCCTCCCTCCTCCTACTTCGTTTGAACTCTTGAACCTTTAGAAACTTCTAGATTCTTCTACATTCAGCCACTCTGACGCCACTCATTATAAAGAGACACTCATTATCGCCATGGGCTCCTTGAGAGCGGTCAGCTAAAGGTTTTTTGTGCATTTTGATGTCGACATAAGTTCCTTGATTTTCCTGATGAGAAATCTGCATAATGTACTCCTAATTCCTTCGGAATTAGGAATATGCAGCCTTCGAAACATATGTCGAGAATAAAGGATATTTGTTAACTAGTCGTTCAACTTCATTCTTTCATATACTTACAATTTTAAAATAAGCATACAAATATCCGCACGAAGACACGTAGTCTATGCCCTATGGACGTAGCTTCAACCGTGTTCTTTCTGATGTGAATTTGCTACCTAGGTATCGGTTATCTTTCGAATTATCCTTAATAAGATAATTCATTCAATTACTCAAATATTTATATATATATATATATATATATATATGCTAGTCTGGCACCCGTGCCGTCAATATATATATATATATATATATATATATATATATATATATATATATATATAGGTAACAAAACCAAGATTTTGGTTTAATAATTCTTTTATTACTAAATTTTTTGTGAGAAATCTATCCGCAACTAATATCCTTTGTCTGCTTGTTTCCGTGAAGTATATATATATATATATATATATATATATATATATATATATATATATATATATATATATATGTCGGTTCTATAGGGATAATACCACTGTTGTTTATAGCCCCGGGATGACATTTCCGTTAGCTGCCAAAACGACACACAACTTGTGTCTTACTTGTATTTGCAAACTAATATCATGGTTCCCGGCTCTGGTGTTACGTAATAAACACAGGCCCTGATTTCTGGGTAGTAACTCGTCATCGAAACGCGGGTGTTTGTGTATCACGTAAGGCTAGAGATGGCAATGGTTTTTTCCTTCCGCAAATACTAATCAGACACAACAGTGTGTCATTAGCCAAATGGAGAAGATGTCCACCTGGGGCTATAGTCGATTGAGTTGTCTGCTACTTTAGCTTATAAAGATGTTTTCGGCTTTTCAGGAACACTTCGCGCAGCTCTTTGTGGAACACAGTAGCTCATAGTCAGGGATGTTCTTTACTGTCTACCAGGATGGTTTGCCGCAACATTCGACTGAAGATACGCTGTTCAGCAAAAGAGCAAAACAGCTGCGGAATTTCGAAAATCGATGAAGGGATGCCCTAAGTAGATGTCACCATCATCTTGACACGATTTATTCTGACATATGCTAGTCATATTCGAGGATCTTTCTGTAGATGACTACTGCAACGGGTAAGCAAAACAGGTGTAATGGGGTTTCAGAGAAAGACCTAGAGGAGGAGGACATTTTGAAAAGTGTCAGATGCATGATTCTGCTAAATGCAAACTTTTCTCCAACTCGTCCTCTGATTCCAATGTGTTTCTGACGGTAAACAGTCAAATTCTTTGGAAGCATAAAACAAATGCATTATGTTCTGCTTAGTATTTCTTATTCAATAGGAAAACAGTAAGGGAAAAGATAATGAAGGAAATGAAAGGAATGAATAATTATCCGGCGACAGAAAGATAGATATGCACATACCAACACTTATATAATATCCTTCCTATCATAGGCACACGTCCTAGAATGCTGGCGGAGGGTGCTAACTGATTATGTCGAATCATCGATTAAAAATAGATAAATGGTGAAGTCGACCTCGGTTGAATTTGAACTCAGCAATCAAAAGTGGACGAAATGCAGCTCACGATTTTGTCCAGTGTGATTACACATCTACCAGCACGCCGCCTCAATCACATGCATAATATGAAACAATGATGTCAACCGCAGAGGATGGGGTTTAGAGAATGTTAAAAAGAAGGACGAGAAAGAAAGATGAAAATACATTAAATATTTAGAAATATAGTCAACAAAAATGTATCAGCGAGACTGATCCAGCTTACAAAGCCTTTAATCTGGATAGATTTTCGAATGATCCTACTCTCAAAATTGGCAAATGTTGGAATCCGTGCAAAACTTCTGCACTGGATTAAGTATTTCCTAGCGAAGAGAACACAACATGTTGTAGTCAATGGAATCCACTCAAGCCCAGCAAAAGTCACTAGATTCTCTTGGGCCCGCTCCTCTTTATAATTTACAGAAATGACCTTTCCAGTGTCGTACATTACCGCAAAGTGAAAATATTTGCTGATGACACTAAGCTCCAGCAAATCATCAATGAAGAAGCGGACCGAACTCAATTCCAGTCTGATCTATATGCTGTGAGTCAATGGGCAGACAAAAACAAAATTCAACTGAACGAGGGAAAATTTGAGCTGATGATTTTAGAAGAAAGTCCACACTAAAACAGCCATATTGTCTTCCTTGAGGGGAATCGCTCACAGCCTCTAACAATAACAGAGACCTGGGCGTAATTGTTGATGACAATCTCAGTTGGAGTGCCCACTTCAACAATAAGGTCGATATAGCTCGTAGGATGAGCTCCTGGATCTTAAGAACCTTCCGGTCCAGAGAACAAGGTGTCATCATACCACTTTTCTCCTCCTTTGTACGGCTAAACTCGAATACTGCTGCCCCCTGTGGTCTCCCCATATAAGAAAAAAACATCTCAAAGATTGAATCACCCCAGATGGCATCCACTAAACGAATTGAAGGCATGACTGCTCTCGATTATTGGGACCGCCTTAAAGCCTTAAAACTCTACTCCCTCCAGTGTCGCCGTGAGCGGTACATCATTTGTACGATGTGGAGAATATACCGCCAACTTTGCCCAAACGAGCTGAGCATTACTTTCAAGGTTCATCCAAGGCTGGGAACACGTCCCCTGCTTAACTCAGGATCACAGCATATAGGTTCACTGCAACATAATTTCTTTTCCTCAACAGGCCCTGCCCTGTTTAACATTGTGCCGGAAGAGATCAAAGAGGAAAAGGATCCCATCAACTTTAAACGGAGTCTGGACAGATTTCTTCAAGGAATACCGGATAAGCCACCCATACCTGGATACAACTCACTTAACAAAAACTCACTACTTGAATGAAACATAAACAAAAGTTCACTTAAACAAGATCTAGATGATCCTATCAAGTGATGCCATTAAGTTAGACATGGCCTGGACCAATCTTTGGTCGAAACATATATAAGTTTATCTAAGTTTATGTATATATATATGTATATATATATATATGTATATATATATATATATATATATATATATATACATACATATATATATATATATATATATATATATATATATATATATATATATATGTATACATATATATATATATATATATATATATATATATATATATACATACATATACATATATATATATATGTAATTTGCTACCCTGGTAATTATTTATCTATTTATCCGTGTTAATTGTTAACAATGGAAAAATACACTCATCTCTCTCCCTCTCTCCCTCTCTCTCTCTCTTCATATATATATATATATATATATATATATATATATATATATATATATATGTATGTATGTATGTATGTATGTATGTATGTATGTATGTATATATGTATACATGCATGTATGTATGTAAACGGTCACCTGTTGGAAACTTTTAGATGAACGGAAACTAAGAAAAGCTGATGAACAGACAGTAGCGAGAGGTATTTGGCGGAGAACATGGAAACTATTGGAGACAGACACTTCTACCAGAATCTCATCGAATGATTAAAACTCCGTTTGAAAAGGAATATGATGGTTGACGGAGATGTGCTTCACACCGTCCAAGTAAATGCGATAAAAGCTGGGTGAAAGCAAAGATGCCATCAGTCGCTTGATTGGTCCAAGGATGGAGCTGCATCAGATCAAGAAACTAAAAGTTGACTTTTGATGAATCACTAAAGGCGAGTGTTCATTGATTTCAAGCAGATATTAGTAGCTTTTCTGGAGCGCTTTCCAATGTTCGTCGACAATGGTGGGCCTATCACGGCTAAGGGATTCACCGTCTCACTGGACGTCTCGTATTATGTCTTGGGTGAAGTGGTGAAGCTTTGGAAAAGGCTGATAGCATCTCAGAAAATTCCTGTATCGATGTCTATATTCACGTGGCAGATGTCACCAGGCTTTATCCACATCGGTACCATTAGCTCTCTTTGGGTATTTGCCATTGAGATGTTTTCTTTGTCATTTATCTGTAAGAATATCAAAGTCAGATTCTTTGCATGTACTTTCATTCGCTTAGCATTTTCTGAGCTTGTTTCTAGTACGTCTAACTCTGGGATTTGTTGTATTTGGAATTCGTTTATATATTTGTTTGCATGCTTTATTACTTTGTATGACACCTTCTTGTTTTCGTGCTTTGAGACAAGTCTTAATATCCAGTGAGAGTTGTTTAGGTAGGTGTTTCGGTCAATTGTTAATTCCAATTGTAAATGTTATGGCCACCCTCTTTTCTTGGCAGGTAGAATCGTTGAAGGACTATATATTTATCCACACATTTCAGGCATAAATATACATATGACTATATACGCACTTTTCACAATATACCAATCAGTGATGTAGAACACAAAGACTTATGTAAACGCACATCGTCACACACAAACACGCTCAACTCACACACACTCACATACATATATATATAGAGAGAGATAATGCGAGTTAGAGAAGGGCAAAAGAAGGTTAAGAAAGAAAGATGGAAAGATATTAAATTTGAGGAAATATATACTCAGGAATATAGTATGAACAAGACTGGTTCAGCTTACAAAATGCCTAAGCTGGGAAGATTTCCAAACGATCCATTTTCAATTTTCTCGATTGCATTATTGGATAGAACTCTGAAAGATAATTAATGAAGAAAAAACATAGAAGTGATTAGTCATATAGTTCAAATATTATGTCCAATGAATTAGCTGCTGAAATAGAAGAAAAATAAGTAGAAGTGAGACAATTTGGTGAAGACGATTATGAAAATGATAAGTGAAGATTATGAAGATAATAATGAAGATGTATGGCATTTTGTTAAGTGATGATGAAAGCGATAATTATTATGATGAGGGCATTGATGGTGACGGATTTGGTAGTGATGAGGTTGTTTTGGTCTAATGGCATTGAGCCTGTGGTTCTACATTATGACTGATAAGAATGATGATGATGGTGATGATGACGATGATCATAATGACGATGATGTTGACGACCTCTACGAGGACGCAGACGATGATTATGACAATAGTTACTGATGGTGCTCTTAATATTTGGAATGATGATGATGAGGAGGAGGATGACGCTGATATACAAAGTTGAAACTATAACAAATGAGAAGGATGAGAATAGGAATAAAATTAACGACGAGCAGTTATTGATAAATGAGATGAAAAGGGTAAAGAAAACTAAACTAGAACTGGAGACATGTATCTATCTATCTATCTATCTATCTATCTATCTATCTATCTATCTATCTATCTATCTATCTATCTATCTATCTATCTATCTATCTATCTATCTATCCATCCATCTATCTATCTATCTATCTATCTATCTATCTATCCATCCATCTATCTATCTATCTATCTATATATCTATCTCTCTATCTATCTATCTATCACTTTATCAATACATCTACCGGTCGCCAGACGGATACGTAAACACATACACACATTTACCAATATATATAGGTATATATTTGTGTGTGTATATATATATATGTGTGTGTGTGTGTATGTAACACGTTTATACATGTACTTTTTTCAGTAATTTGACAATGGCCATGCTAGGGCCTTTATTCGAACTAATCGAGCCCGGCACTTATTTGTTGAAAGACTAGCACTTATTATCTCGGTGTCTTTTGCCGAACCACTAAGTTACAGGGTGTGTAACACCAACATTGGTTATTAGGTGATCTTGAGGTAACACAAATACATACATAAATCTGTCTATATTTGTGTTTCTGTGCTTGTGCTAGCACTAGCACTAACCACTTTCCAACACCCAGACAACAAAACATCATCTACACACCCATACACAATCATCCGCACACCCACACACTACAGACGCACACAGCAACGCATGCATACATCCACACACCATAGTCATTAGCCCCTCTCAACACACACACACACAATTGCACATTCTTACATACACCACCGAACGTGCACCATTGTTTTGGGATCACCATTTGTTTATTATCTCCCATCAAGCTAAGTTTTTCCTAACCAGTTGCCTTCCTTGATCCGTAAATCGACAAGATTTTTAATCGCTTTTTGTTCATGTTCTCCTTTCTCTTTCTGTTGAGGAGCATAGGCTCGAAAATAAAAGGATTTCTCAATTTCCCGAGCGTTGAATCTAACACCTGTTTTCGACTTTCATTTTCCCGTAAATTTAATCTACCGACACACAAACACGCAAACACACACAGACACACACACACACACACACACACACACACACACACACACACACACACACACATCTATATATTATCCACAACCATAGCAACAATCCAACATACCTGTATCATCAGCTACCCCAGGGTTACCATTATGGATTCGACACCTGGTCACTCACTAGCCTTCATTCCGGCAGTGTGAACATCACTAAAATAGGTGTTGTAGGGGAAATCAAAGAAACCACAAATTTCAACCACATTTACCCTATGTATAACTGTATCAATAGATAATTCAATAAGTAAATTACAACTCCTAAGTACGTAACTAAACAGCGTGAAATCTTTTCAATCATACAAAAATTATAATCTCTACCGTCTTCCGTAGTATGATATGAAAGCCGTACAAAGGAGGTGAAAAGTGGTATGATGACACCTTGTTCTCCGGACCGGAAGGTTCTTAAGATCCAGGAGCTCCTCCTACGAGCTATATCGACCTAATTGTTGAAGTGGGCACTCCAACTGAGATTGTCATCAACAATTACGCCCAGGTTTCTGATATTGTTAGAGGCTGTGAGCGGTTCCCCTGAAGGAAGAGAATATGGCTGTTTTAGTGTGGACTTTCTTCCAAAATGCATCAGAACAAATTTTCCCTTAACGACCACAATAGTGCAATCATTCAATATATAGGAGGTTAAAACACTAACTTCCAGAGCATACCTCGAGACAGGTGTGATCGGACTGAAAGTTCTCATAGAGTGAGAGAGTCCGGAAGTGAATAGTATTAAATTTACATCTAATATGGGATAAAATATTCGAAAAAATGTTATCAATGGCCAGCACGTTAAAAAAATGCCTTTGAAGGTTAAATTTACAAACAACTTATAAACAAGGACAAAAAAAAATAATCCAATGCCAAATATGCCGAAATAGACTTAATCGTCAATAACCATATAATTTATCACTATAAGCCCGCGTCTCGAAAGCAAGCCGATAGAATTTTCAAAAACAAATTTCGTTATTATCGGATCGATCCCAATTTCTGAGTTAATCCATTTAGAATTTTCTCGTCATCAGCGATAAATACGATAAGAGAATTCTCCAAGAGAATTTCCAGTCCGTTCACACGTGCCTCGAGGTATGCTGCGGAATTTCTAGTTTGGATATATTTGGGGTACTTAAGTGTGTTCATGACTTAGTGTTTACTTCTTCCATAGGTACAAGTAAGTATCTCATTTATTTTCTTATCGTATTTATCGCTGATGACGAGAAAATTCTAAATGAATTAACTCACAAATGGGGATCGATCCGATAATAACGAAATTTTTTTGGAAATTTCTATCAGCTTGCTTTAGAGACGCGTGCTTATAGTGATAAATTATATGGTTATTGACGATTAAGTCTATTTCGGCATATTTGGCATTGAATTCTCTTTCTTTTGCCCTTGTTTATAAGTTGTATATATATATATATTTCATGCTTGTGTGTCCATTTTTCTTGCTGACCTTAAGTCATTTTATCGTTACCTCTTTATTTATTTATAAATAAATTTAGATAATTTCCCCTCCGTTGAAATGCAAAACTTTATATAACACGGAATTCAAACTATAAATTTTGTTGCATTTAAACCGTTCTTTAAATGCACTTCGTTTAAACTAAGTATAGAGTATTATGATTTCGTTAGTTTTAATATTAACATTGATATTCATGAAATCTACGTCCCATGTAAATTTAAATTGAACTTGATTAAAATTTTGAATGTTGCAGCATAAATTCCAATTTCTGCTTGTTTAACCGTGAAAAGAGCTATAAAGAATCAATTAGAATTAGGAAGGTAATAACTTTTCCATATGAATAAGAAGAAATATGTGTGAATTTATATATAAATAAATGAAGAGGTAGGGAAAAAGATTTAAGCTCAGGAACACAGATACACACACAAATATGAATTATATACATATAAATTTATATATATTTCTACACAGAAACACACTGTAGAGGGAATAAAGGGGCTACCCAATACACTGCAAGTGGCGCTGCCACCGACGAGATTTCCTCTTGTCCGCTTCTCCAACGGTAAACACGAGGATTGTTTTCATTTTTGCAGGCTTTAATGACAATGTCCGACATATGGGCGAATGAGTGTAGGTGCAACGTGGCAACGGAAAACAATTTGGTGTTGATGAATCAGGTGAGATGCGTTCTCTTCGATTCTAAGCAGATATTTGCGGCCTTTAGGGAACACTACGTGCATCGGTTTCTGGAGGTTAGTGGTCCATTGACTATGAAACTCTTAACCGTCTACGTAGACGGCTTGCGGCAACACTCGAATGAAACTACGGCGTTCTACAAATGGTGGAAAATTGTTGCGGTATTCGAGATGCCGGGTTAGATGTCGCCATGGCTTGAGGATCAGCCTTACGCAGTTTAAAATTATTTGCCATAAATAGCAGTGAGTGCAATGGCAGGGGTCTACAACAAAGGGAAGAAGAACGAGATGATTCTTTGTCCTGATAAATGGTGGGGGTCACGGCAATGTTGAGAAAGAACTTTAAAAAAATGTATTTGATAATAATTTGAGACTCGTAATTAGGCTAAATGCCGACGATTCCATATCAAAATCATCTAAGCACAACAGGTTCCTGCTTGCACAGTACATGACAAACAGAATGAGTAACAAATGCGTTTCCAATGAAATCCTAATTTTGTGATAATCAAATGCCAACTGTTGGCGCCTGCACTGAAGGAAGCCGGATTCGGTCCTGTTTCCAGAGGCTGGATCGCAGTAACCTACAACAAATTTTGCTTGTTGGAACCATTCAAATCAACTGGAACTAAGAAACCTGGCGAACAGGCTATAAGCTGAGAGGTAGTGTGGTGGAGAATACAGAACGGTTGAAGAGAGAGAGATAATACGATCAAACTCTCATCGAAGCCTAAAAATTCCATTTAAAATGACGGTGAGGGTGGAGTGAGAGAGGAATCCACACCACCCAAGTTAATGTAGGGAAAAGTGGGGGAATACTAAACTGCACTTGTAAGCTGAGTCATACCGAGGAAGATGGAGTAATTGTAGTCGTAGTCTTGACCTAACTTTTTTTACAACATCTCCCATAATGGCATGGACGATCCTAAAATTACTTGAATAGTTTATGACTGGGAGCCACATGAGTTTCAGCTTCGTCAGTCAACAATATTGGCCTAAGAAGCAGGTATTCCTCAGTCGGTAGCGGTCACTTACTATCCATCATCTAGAAGACAGTGAAAAACCTGGGGAAGGTGTTTAAATTTAACCGGAGTGACACATAATCTAATTGTGAAAGCAACAAGGATTCTGAAAGGAGACTATCTACAGTGGACATGTGATGTCTCCCCGTAATTTTAAGACCTGGAGTTAAAAATAGTGCATCCGCCATGGATCAGTTGGCAGTTCTCCGTACATGACATTTCAATATCCTCATTGAAGAGAAGGAAGCGATTTCCTGTGAAAAAGGCTGAGCAACGTAGTCCTGAGTGGAAAATACAATTTGAAGCACTTCATAAGCAGCCTCAGGGAAATCTTCGTTCTCTGTGATTAGATGTTGCGTTAGCGAGGCTTTCGGTACGAGGGCAATACATCACGGAATTGGAGTAGGGTGGAGGATTTCTTGGCTTCACAGGTATGTGATGAAAAACCTGATTTGGGTAGCACCACAACACCTCACTGTGACAAGTGGCAAGAAAGGTTTAGGAAGTTACTGAAAAAGAAAGGTGTGTATGTCTTACTACTTTCATACTAATAGAGAGTCTTTTGTTTGTCTCTAACCTGATGGTTACTCTTATTTTACGAGAGTGGCAGATGCTTCTGCGCACTCTTACATCCTCACGTGGGACGTATAGTTTATTTATATCTGCCTCTGGGAGATGCATGTAGTGTATTGTGAGAGAATTGCTTTGTTTCGATTCGGTGATACACATCTCATTCGTGGATCATTTTATGGTATCAAAGCTGCAGCCTAGAGGACCTATATATAAGGTATTCATTGCATCAGTCTTTTCTTCAAATGGAAATAGGTTTTTGTGGTGGCGGCTCAAGGGAATGCGGTGTGATGCGAGAAGTCATATCAGCACATTCAATAATAGAAGAGACTAGCCATAACAGTTTTAATATATCGACGGAATTAAATGCAGGAAGATAAGGGAAAAAATGCGGTGTTTGGGAATTTCATGAAGGAGATGACGATATGTTCAAAGAATATGAGTTTGTTTTAAAACTTAAAATTAAATACACAGTATTTTACGTAGGATATGGGCGGTTCCCATTAGCGCTATCTTTTGAGTTGCTGCCATTTTGGGGTTTGCTAGTATCTGAGATAGGTATGATTCAGGCCTTTTGCTATAATTCCTCGGGCAACTATGACAACAGGCATTGTTTTACTTCCACAGTTTGCTAATTTCTCTTTCAAGATCTTTACACTTGCTCAGTTTTGTAGGTTTTGATCGATACTTTTATGTCGATTGGGACACTTTTAAATGAGTCGGCATGGTTTTTTCCTGTAGTTTTTCTATATAATGTCTGGTCTATTCGCATCTATCTTTCTGTCACTTTGAATAGCGAAGTTCGAGAGGATAAGATGCGATCATCTTCAAGAACTGGAGTGTGTTCGTGTCCCCAACAGATTGAATCATGTGGCACGTCCATGGTTTTGCAAATTAACCAGTGAATATGATGTGCTGCTGAATCATGCCTGTTGAGATATTCTGTATGCACAACAAGACTGCACATGGAGACAACATGATCAATGGTTTCATTTTGTTGTTTACATACAAGACATGCTGGGAGACTGCCGTTCTTTAATATGGTAGTTTCTTGTAGGTAGACCTTGATCTTGAGCTGCTATATTAAATCCGTCTGTGTCTGATTTTCAGCTAGAAGACACTAACCATTGATGGGTAATGGCTTTGTCCACATCGGTACCATTAGCTCTCTTAGGGTATTTGCCATTGAGATGTTTTCTTTGTCATTTATCTGTAAGAATTTTCGAAAACAAATTTCGTTATTACCGATCGATCCCAATTTCTGAGTTAATTCATTTAGAATTTTCTCGTCATCAGCGATAAATACGATAAGAGAATTCTCCAAGAGAATTTCCAGTCCGTTCACACGTGCCTCGAGGTATGCTGCGGAATTTCTAGTTTGGATATATTTGGGGTACTTAATTGTGCTCATGACTTAGTGTTTACTTCTTCCATAGGTACAAGTAAGTATCTCATTTATTTTCTTATCGTATTTATCGCTGATGACGAGAAAATTCTAAATGAATTAACTCACAATTGGGGATCGATCCGATAATAACGAAATTTTTTTGGAAATTTCTATCAGCTTGCTTTAGAGACGCGTGCTTATAGTGATAAATTATATGGTTATTGATGTATAACCGTATCAATAAATAAT
>NC_043023.1:8697881-8715381 GCF_006345805.1 Octopus sinensis
CACATTTACCCTATGTATAACCGTATCAATAAATAATTCAATAAGTAAATTACAACTCCTAAGTACGTAACTAAACAGCGTGAAATCTTTTAAATCATACAAAAATTATAATCTCTACCGTCTTCCGTAGTTTGATATGAAAGTAAAACCTTAACGACCACAATAGTGCAATCATTCAATATATAGGAGGATAAAACACTAACTTCCAGAGCATACCTCGAGACAGGTGTGATCGGACTGAAAGTTCTCATAGAGTAAGAGAGTCCGGAAGTGAATAGTATTAAATTTACATCTAATATAGGATAAAATATTCGAAAAAATGTTATCAACGGCCAGCACGTTAAAAAAATGCCTTTAAAGGTTAAATTTACAAACTACTTATAAACAAGGACAAAATAAAAAGAATCCAATGCCAAATATGCCGAAATAGACTTAATCGTCAATAACCATATAATTTATCACTATAAGCCCGCGTCTCGAAAGCAAGCCGATAGAATTTTCGAAAACAAATTTCGTTATTATCGGATCGATCCCCAATTCTGAGTTAATTTATTTAGAATTTTCTCGTCATCAGCGATAAATACGATAATAGAATTCTCCAAGAGAATTTCCAGTCCGTTCACACGTGCCTCGAGGTATTCTGCGGAATTTCTAGTTTGGATATATTTGGGGTACGTAAGTGTGCTCATGACTTAGTGTTTACTTCTTCCATAGGTACAAGTAAGTATCTCATTTATTTTCTTATCGTATTTATCGCTGATGTCGAGAAAATTCTAAATGAATTAACTCACAAATGGGGATCGATCCGATAATAACGAAATTTTTTTGGAAATTTCTATCAACTTGCTTTTGAGACGCGTGCTTATAGTGATAAATTATATGGTTATTGACGATTAAGTCTATTTCGGCATATTTGGCATTGAATTCTCTTTCTTTTGCCCTTGTTTATAAGTTGTATATATATATATATTTCATGCTTGTGTGTCCATTTTTCTTGCTGACCTTAAGTCATTTTATCACTACCTCTTTATTTATTTATAAATAAATTTAGATAATTTCTCCTCCGTTGAAATGCAAAACTTTATATAACACGGAATTCAAACTATAAATTTTGTTGCATTTAAACCGTTCTTTAAATGCACTTCGTTTAAACTAATGATAGAGTATTATGATTTCGTTAGTTTTAATATTAACATTGATATTCATGAAATCTACGTCCCATGTAAATTTAAATTGAACTTGATTAAAATTTTTAATTATGTTGCAGCATAAATTCCAATTTCTGTTTGTTTAACCGTGAAAACAGCTATAAAGAATCAATAAGAATTAGGAAGGTAATAACTTTTCCATATGAACGAGAAGAAATATATGTGAATTTATAGATAAGTAAATGAAGAGGTAGGGAAAAAGATTTAAGCTCAGGAACACAGATACACACACACACAAATATGAATTATATACATATAAATTTATATATATTTCTACACAGAAACACACTCTAGAGAGAATAAAGGGGCTACCCAACACACTGCAAGTGGCGCTGCCGCCTCTTGTCCGCTTCTCCAACGGTAAACACGAGGATTGTTTTCATTTTTGCATGCTTTAATGACAATGTCCGACATATGGGCGAATGAGTGTAGGTGCAACGTGGCAACGGAAAACAATTTGGTGTTAATGAATCAGGTGAGATGCGTTCTCTTCGATTCTAAGCAGATATTTGCGGCCTTTAGGGAACACTACGTGCATCATTTTGTGGAGGTTAGTGATCCATTGACTATGAAGCTCTTAACCGTCTACGTAGACGGCTTGCGGCAACACTCGAATGAAACTACGCCGTTCAACAAATGGTGGAAAATTGTTGCGGTATTCGAGATGCCGGGTTGGAGGTCGCCATAGCTTGAGGATCAGCTTTACGCAGTTTAAAATTATTTGCCATAAATAGCAGTGAGTGCAATGGCAGTTGTCTCCAACAAAGGGAAGAAGAACGAGATGATTCTTAGCCCTGATAAAAGGTGGGGGTCACGGCAATGTTGAGAAAGAACTCGGAAAAAATGTATTTGATAATAATTTGAGACCCGTAATTAGGCTAAATGCCGAAGATTCCATATCAAAATCATCTAAGCACAACAGGTTCCTGCTTGCACAGTACATCACAGAAAGAATGAGTAACAAATGCGTTTCCAATGAAATACTAATTTTGTGTTAGTCAAATGCCAACTGTTGGCGCCTGCACTGAAGGAAGCCGGATTCGGTCCTGCTTCCAGAGGCTGGATCGCAGTAACCTACAACAAATTTTGCTTGTTGGAACCATTCAAATCAACTGGAACTAAGAAGACCTGGCGAACAGGCTATAAGCAGAGAGGTAGTGTGGTGGAGAATACAGAACGGTTGAAGAAAGAGAGATAATACGATCAAACTCTCATCGAAGCCTTAAAATTCCATTTAAAATGACGGTGAGGGTGGAGTGAGAGAGAAATCCACACCACCCATGTGAATGTAGTGAAAAGTGGGGGAATACTAAACTGCACCTGTAAGCTGAGTCATACCGAGGAAGATGGAGTACTTGTAGTCGTAGTCTTGACCTAACTTTCTTTACAAAATCTCCCATAATGGCATGGACGATCCTAAAATTACTTGAGTAGTTTATGATTGGGAGTTACATGAGTTTCAGCTTCTCCAGTCAACAAATTTGGCCTTAGAAGCAGGTATTCCTCAGTCAGTAGCGGTCACTTACCATCCATCATCTAGAAGACAGTGAAAAACCTGGGGAAGGTTTTTAAATTTAACCGGAGTGACACATAATCTATTTGTGAAAGCAACAAGGATTCTGAAAGGCGGCTATCGACAGTGGACATGTGATATCTCCCCGTAATTTTAAGACCTGGAGTTAAAAATAGAGCATCCGTCATGGATCATTTGGCAGTTACCGTACGTGACATTTCAATATCCTCATTGAAGAGAAGGAAATGATTTCCTGTGAAAAAGGCTGAGCAACGTAGTCCTGAGTGGAAAATACAATTTGAAGCACTTCATAAGCAACCTCAGAGAAAGCTTGGTTCTCTGTGATGAGATGTTGCGTTAGCGAGGCTTTCGTTACGAGGGCAATACATCACGGAATTGGAGTGGGGTGGAGGATTTCTTGGCTTCACATGTATGTGATGAAAAACCTGATTTGGGTAGCACCACAACACCTCACTGTGCAAGTGGCAAGAAAGGTTTAGGAACTTACTGAAAAACAAAGGTGTGTGTGTCTTACTACTTTCATACTAATAGAGAGTCTATGCTTTTCTTTTGTTTGTCATCTAATCTTATGGTTACTCTTATTTTACGAGAGTGGCAGATGCTTCTGCGCACTCTTACATCCTCACGTGGGGCGTATAGTTTATTTATATCTGCCTCTGGGAGATGCATGTAGTGTATTGCGACAGAATTGCTTTGTTTTGATTCGGTGATACACATTTCATTCGTGGATCATTTTATGGTATCAAAGCTTCAGCCTAGAGGACCTATATATAAGGTATTCATTGCATCAGTCTTTTCTTCAAATGGAAATAGGTTTTTGTGGTGGCGGCTCATAAGAATGCGGTGTGACGCGAGAAATCATAGCATATTCAATAATAGAAGAGACTAGCCATAACAGTTTTAATATATCGACGGAATTAAATGCAGTGAGATAAGGAAAAAAATGCGGTGTTTGGGGTTTTCATGAAGGAGATGACCATAATGATGTTCAAAGAATATGAGTTTGTTTTAAAACTTAAAATTAAATACACAGTATTTTACGTAGGATATGGGCGGTTCCCATTAGCGCTATCTTTTGAGTTGCTGCCATTTTGGTGTTTCCTAGTATCTGAGATAGGTATGATTCAGGCCTTTTGCTATAATTCCTCGGGCAACTATGACAACAGGCATTGTTTTACTTCCACAGTTTGCTAATTTCTATTTGAAGATCTTTACACTTGCTCAGTTTTGTAGGTTTTGACAGATACTTATATGTCGATTGGGACAGATTTAAATGAGGAGGCATGTTTTTTCCTGTAGTTTTTGTATATAATGCCTGGTCTATTCGCAACTATTTTTCTGTGACTTTGAATAGCGAAGTTCTAAAGAATAAGATGCGATCATCTTCAAGAACTGGAGTGTGTCCGTGTCCCCAACAGATTGTATCATGTGGCACGTCTATGTTTTTGCAAGTTAACCAGTGAATATGATGTGCTGCTCAATCACGCCTGTTGAGATATTCTGTATGCACAAGAAGACTGCACATGGAGACAACATGATCAATGGTTTCATTTTGTTGTTTACATACAAGAGATGCTGGGTGAATGCCGTTCTTTAATATGGTAGTTTCTTGTAGGTGGGCCTTGATCTTGAGCTGCTATATTAAATCCGTCTGTGTCTGATTTTAAGCTAGAAGACACTAACCATTGATGGGTAATGGCTATGTCAACATCGGTACCATTAGCTCTCGTTGGGTGTTTGCCATTGAGATGTTTTCTTTGACATTTATCTGTAAGAATATCTAAGTCAGATTCTTTGCATGTATTTTCATTCGCTTAGCTTTTTCTGTGCTTGTTTCTAGTACGTATAATTCTGAGATTTGTTGTATTTGGAATTCACTTAGATATTCCTTTGCATGTTTTGTTTTTTTTGAATGACACATTCTTGCTTTCGTGATCTGAGACAAGTTTTAACATCCAGTCATGAGAGTTGTTTAGGTAGGTGTTTCGGTCAATTGTGGCACTCTCCATTGTTAATTCCAATTGTAAATGTTACGGCCACCCTCTTTTCTTGGCAGGTAAAACTGTTCTACATCTGCTTTATGTTGGTGCATTCTATGCATCGTCAACAATTTTCGTATTTTTCTGTCAATAATTGACTAGTTAATGATATTGAAACTGTAAGTCACGCCTGGTATAGCAAAAGTACTGATCACTTCGATCCTGTTTCTTGCATTCAGCTCTGTCTTGAATATTGATTTTACCCTGCGATAATATTCTATTCTGATCCTTTCCCTCATCACTGAATATTTGATCATGTCCACTTCAAATACCGATAAGTACATGTATCTCTCCGCTGGTTCTAATTCATTTATGACATTCTGCGGGATGTTTCTGTCGTTTTTCCTTTGATAAATGTAGCTTTTGCTCATTTATCGAGGTAAAATCACAATGTGATATCGTCACAGAATTGTTTAATATCTCCTGCCCAAGACGAAGCATTAACGGACTATATATTTATCCACACATTTCAAGCATACATATACATATGACTATACGCGCACTTTTCACAATATACCAAACAGTGGTGTAGAACATAAAGACTTGTGTAAATACACATCGTAACACACAAACACACTCAACTCACACACACTCACATACATATATATATATAGAGAGAGATAATGTGAGTTAGAGAAGGGCAAAAGAATGTAAAGAAAGAAAGATAGAAAGATATCAAATTTGAGGAAATATATACTCAGGAATATAGTATGAACAAGACTGGTTCAACTTACAAAAATTCTAAGCTCGGACGATTTGCAAACGATCCATTTTCAATTTTCCCTATTGCATTATTGGATAGATATCTGAAAGATAATTCATGAAGAAAAAACATAGAAGTGATTAGTCATATATTTCAAATATTATGTCCAATGAATTCGCTGCAGAAATAGAAGAAAAATAAGTAGAAGTGAGACAATTTGGTGAAGACGATTATGAAAATGATAAGTGAAAATAATAATGAAGATGTATGGCGTAGTGATGATGAAAGAGATAATTATTATGATGAGGGCATTGACGGTGACGGATTTGGTAGTGATGAGGTTGTTTCGGTCTGATGGCATTGAGCCTGTGGTTCTAGATTATGACTGATAAGAATGATGATGATGGTGATGATGACGATGATCATAATGACGATGATGGTGACGACCACTACGAGGACGCAGACGATGATTATGATGACAATATTTACTGATGGTTCTCTTAATATTTGGAACGATGATGAGGAGGAGGATGACGCTGATATACAAGGTTGAAACTATAACAAAAGAGAAGGATGAGAATAGGAATAAAATTAACGACGAGCAGTTATTGATAAATGAGATAAAAAGGGTAAAGAAAACTAAACTAGAACTGGAGACATGTATATATCTATCTATCCATTTATCTATCTATTCATCTATCTATCTATCTATCTATCTATCTATCTATCTATCTATCTATCTATCTATCTATCTATCTATCTATCTATCCATCCATCTATCTATCTATCTATCTATCTATCTATCTATCACTTTATCAATATATCTATCAATCGCCAAACAGATACGTAAACACATACACACATGTACCAATGTATACATGTATATATTTATATGTGTGTATGTATATATATATGTGTGTGTGTGTTTGTAACACGTTTATACATATCCTTTTTTCAGTAATTTGACAATGGCCATGCTAGAGCCTTTATTCGAACCAATCGAGCCCAGCATTTATTTGTTGAAAGACTAGCACTTATTCTCTCGGTGACTTTTGCCGAACCACTAAGTTACAGGGTGTGTAACACCAACATTGGTTATTAGGTGATCTTGAGGGAACACAAATATATACATAAATCTGTATATATTTGTGTGTCTGTGCTTGTGCTAGTACTAGCACTAACCACTTTCCAACACCCAGACCACAAAACATCATCTACACACCCATACACAATCATCCGCACACCCACACACTACAGACGCACACAGCTACGCATGCATACATCCACACATCATAGTCATTAGCCCCTATCAACACACACACTTAAACATTCTTACATACATATCCGCACGCACACCATTGTTTTGGGATCTCCACTTGTTTATTATCTGCCCGACTCTCTATCTCTCCCCTCAAGCTATGTTTTTCCTAACCAGTTGCCATCCTTGATCCCTAAATCGACAAGATTTTTAATCACTTTTTGTTCATGTCCTCCTTTCTCTTTCTGTTGGGGAGCATAGGCTCGAAAGTAAAAGAATTTCTCAATTTCCCGAGCGTTGAATCTAACACCTGTTTTCGACTTTTATTTTTCCGTAAATTTAATCTACAGACACGCAAACACGCAAACACACACAGACACACGCACACACACACACACACACACACACACACACACACACACACACACACACACACACACACACGCACACACACACACACACATCTTAAAAGGATGTGTGTTATAATACTATTCCACAACCATAGCAACAATCCATCTTACCTGTATCATCAGCTACACCACGGTTACCATTACGGTTTCGAAACCTGGTCGCTACCCTTCAATCCAGCGTTGTGAACAGCACTAAAATAAGTGTTGTTTGGGAACAAAGAAATCAAAACACCACAAATTTCAATCACATTTACCCTATGTATAACCGTATCAATAAATAAATTCAATAAGTAAATTAAAACTCCTAAATACGTAACTAAACAGCGTGAAATCTTTTAAATCATACAAAAATTATAATCTCTACCGTCTTCCGTAGTATGATTTGAAAGTAAAACCTTAATGACCACAATAGGGCAATCAGTCAATATATAGGAGGATAAAACACTAACTTCCACAGCATACCTCGAGACAGGTGTGATCGGACTGAAAGTTCTCATAGAGTAAGAGAGTCCGGAAGTGAATAGTATTAAATTTACATCTAGTATAGGATAAAACTTTCGAAAAAATGTTATCAACGGCCAGCACGTTAAAGAAATGCCTTTAAAGGTTAAATTTACAAACAACATATAAACAAGGACAAAAGAAAAATAATCCAATGCCGGAATAGACTTAATCGTCAATAACCATTTATTTATCACTATAAGCTCGCGTCTCGAAAACAAGCCGATAGAATTTTTGGAAACAAATTTCGTCATTATCGGATCGATCCCCATTTCTGAGTTAATTCATTTACAATTTCCTCGTTATCAGCGATAAATACGATAAGAGAATTCTCTAAGATAATTTTCAGTCCGTTCACACGTGTCTCGAGGTATGCTGCGGAATTTCTATTTTGGATATATTCGGGGTATTTAAGTGTGCTCATGACTTAGTGTTTACTTCTTCCATAGGTACAAGTAAGTATCTCATTTATTTTCTTATCGTATTTATCGCTGATGACGAGAAAATTTTAAATGAATTAACTCAGAAATGGGGATCGATCCGATAATAAAGAAATGTTTTTAGAAATTTCTATCTGCTTGCTTTCGAGACGGGTGCTTATAGTGATAAATTATATAGGTTATTGACGATTAAGTCTATTTCGGCATATTTGGCATTGAATTCTTTTTCTTTTGCCCTTGTTTATAAGTCGTATATATATATATATATATATATATATATTTCATGCTTGTGTGTCCATTTTTCCTGCTAACCTTGAGTCTTTTTATCACTACCTCTTTATTTATTTATAAATAAATTTAGATATTTTCCCCTCCGTTGAAATGCAAAACTCTATATAACACGGAATTCCAACTATAAATTTTGTTGCATTTAAACCGTTCTTTAAATGCACTTCGTTTAAACTAAGTATAGAGTATTATGATTTCGTTAGTTTTAATATTAACATTGATATTCATGAAATCTACGTCCCATGTAAATTTAAATTGAACTTGATTAAAATTTTTAATTATGTTGCAGCATAAATTCCAATTTCTGTTTGTTTAACCGTGAAAACAGCTATAAAGAATCAATAAGAATTAGGAAGGTAATAACTTTTCCATATGAACGAGAAGAAATATATGTGAATTTATAGATAAGTAAATGAAGAGGTAGGGAAAAAGATTTAAGCTCAGGAACACAGATACACACACACACAAATATGAATTATATACATATAAATTTATATATATTTCTACACAGAAACACACTCTAGAGAGAATAAAGGGGCTACCCAACACACTGCAAGTGGCGCTGCCGCCTCTTGTCCGCTTCTCCAACGGTAAACACAAGGATTGTTTTCATTTTTGCATGCTTTAATGACAATGTCCGACATATGGGCGAATGAGCGTAGGTGCAACGTGGCAACGGAAAACAATTTGGTGTTGATGAATCAGGTGAGATGCGTTCTCTTCGATTCTAAGCAGATATTTGCGGCCTTTAGGGAACACTACATGCATCAGTTTGTGGAGGTTAGTGGTCCATTGACTATGATGGTCTTAACCGTCTACGTAGACGGCTTGCGGCAACACTCGAATGAAACTACGGCGTTCTACAAATGGTGGAAAATCGTTGCGGTATTCGAGATGCCGGGTTAGATGTCGCCATAGCTTGAGGATCAGCCTTACGCAGTTTAAAATTATTTGCCATAAATAGCAGTGAGTGCAATGGCAGGTGTCTACAACAAAAGGAAGAAGAACGAGATGATTCTTAGCCCTGATAAAAGGTGGGGGTCACGGCAATGTTGAGAAAGAACTCGAAAAAAATGTATTTGATAATAATTTGAGACCCGTAATTAGGCTAAATGCCGACGATTCCATATCAAAATCATCTAAGCACAACAGGTTCCTGCTTGCACAGTACATCACAGACAGAATGAGTAGCAAATGCGTTTCCAATGAAATCCTAATTTTGTGGTAGTAAAATGCCAACTGTTGGCGCCTGCACTGAAGGAAGCCGGATTCGGTCCTGTTTCCAGAGGCTGGATCGCAGTAACCCACAACAAATTTTGCTTGTTGGAACCATTCAAATGAACTGGAACTAAGAAGACCTGGCGAACAGGCTATAAGCAGAGAGGTAGTGTGGTGGAGAATACAGAACGGTTGAAGAGAGAGGGATAAGACGATCAAACTCACATCGAAGCCTTAAAATTCCATTTAAAATGACGGTGAGGGTGGAGTGAGAGAGAAATCCACACCACCCAAGTAAATGTAGTGAAAAGTGGGGAAATACTAAACTGCATCTGTAAGCTGAGTAATACCGAGGAAGATGGAGTACTTGTAGTCGTAGTCTTGACCTAACTTTCTTTACAGCATCTTCCATAATTGCATGGACGATCCTAAAATTACTTGAGCAGTTTATGACTGGGAGTCACATGAGATTCAGCCTCGTCAGTCAACGAAGTTGGCCTCAGGAGCAGGTATTCCTCAGTCAGTAGCGGTCACTTACTATCCATAATCTAGAAGACAGTGAAAAACCTGGGGATTGTATTTAAATTTAACCGGAGTGACACATAATCTAATTGTGAAAGCAACAAGGATTCTGAAAGGCGACTATCTATAGTGGACACGTGATGTCTCCCGGTAATTAAATAAAGTTGTTTATTATCTCCCCGACTCTCTAACTCTCCCGTCAAGCTATGTCTTTCCTAACCAGTTGCCATCCATGATCCCTAAATCGACAAGATTTTTAATCCCTTTTTGTTCATGTCCTCCTTTCTCTTTCTGTTGGGGAGCATAGGCTCGAAAGGAAATGAATTTCTCAATTTACCGAGCGTTGAATCTAACAACCATAGCAACAATCCAACATACCTGTATCATCAGCTACCCCACGGTTATCATTATGGTTTCGAAACCTGGTCACTACCCTTCAATCCGGCGGTGGGAACAGCACTAAAAGAAGTGTTGTTTGGGAACAAAGAAATAAAAAACCCACAAATTTCAATCAATATCGAAAACAGTGTGGGAGTAGGAACGTCACCTTTTCAGTCGGAATTTCGTGAGACAATTTTCTGTTTAATACAACCCGGTACAACCGCTTAGACATAGAAATTAGATATAAGGCAATATGTACTGAAAAACAGTCTACTTGACTTCATAGCTAGAAATATATCGACTTCCTTTACTACACTGTAACATGGTGTTTAACGATGTGAAATCAACACCATAAGGTATTTACTTACAACTTAATAAATGAGAATTTAAATCATTGAATGTGGAAAATATGTAAAAAGAAATGTCCAATACTTACACACGTCTAACGTTCTGGCCAATATTTTGTGGAACAGAAGTCAAATTGAGATTTGTACAGACTACAATCTCATCTCCAAGATAAAAGTTACAAATACCGCAAGACGCCAAAAGAAATCTCATGTACATTATCAACACAAAAGTCAACATAAAATGGTGATTTTGCCGGAACATATTTTCATGTGTAGATTAATCTGTAAAACAAGAAAATACAAAATATCAGACACTCCATTGTTATTTCATTCATTTTGCAAATTCTACGAAGGACAAATATTGCTCCCTGTTTCATGCGATGAATTTATCCTTGATTTCGCTTACTTTCAAAGTCATAATTTAAAAATAAAGAAAAACTGAATTTCGATCAGTGTGAAGAATATAGTTATAGATTATAGTATCCATGAGTGATAATATGAAATAAAAACTGAAGACCTATCACCTTAAAGCACACACACACACACACACACACACACACACACACACACATACACACACACACACACTCACACACACATACACACACTCGCGAACAGAGATGCCCGCGCGCACACTCGCAAATCATCTGTATATATAAAATCATTTGTCTCTCTCTTTGTTCCCAACGCATTCACAAACGGCTCAACCAAACCAAATCAAACTCTACATGATAATACTATCAGAACTCGTGAGTGTCAACATGTAAATTTTTCGCATTAAAACAATGCAACATTGGCACTGATTCCGTATTACGTCTCAAAACTCGAAGAATAAAAGTGAAAGAATAACATCTATATTATAATGTGATATATTGTTTCACTTCCATATTCTTGCTTTTAACTCTAACCACGACGACGACGACATCACCTTTCGCATATGATTGTGTAATTGTCTGTGAATGTATGAGTCTAAGTGTTTGAATGTTTATATGTCTCACAGTGTGTGTTTGTGCCATTCTGCGTGAGTTAGGTTATTAAACATACTATACGTGTGTGAGGGCTGATCAATGTCAATGCCAGTTCCATTACCAGTTAATAACAATCGCAGCATTTGTAAGGTTGCAAGCTATTTGCAATTACTTATTTACTCTTACATTAAGACATTTATCCTATATCTATATACTTCTTTGTGTATCTGTAATATTTGTTGTAGTATTTACCGTTAAATTAGCATTTCTATACATGTGCTTTTATTTCGTTAATTTGCTTATATTTCGTCAACTTACACTGCATTCAAAATATAGACATAGTATATACATACATACAACGCAGTAAGCCAATATGCCTTATTTTTAAAGTAATTCATTATTACATATTCTCGTGTGATTGCATCGGCTCACTTTATGCTTCTTATTCTAAAGCCACACCAGCAATCCAATCTCAACACTTCGCCTTCTGCAACGTTTCAATAGTTCGCTTCCCCGTTGCTGTCTCCCACTGCAGCCCATTTCCGGGAAGTACACATTTACATACAATATCTCCATTATAACTCCATTCGTTTTACTGTCAACCATACGATCGGTCGTATTAGACGGAGCGCTGATCGTCTCAAAGGGGAGTATATCCACTGACACCTTTTCGGTGGGTTCAATAATTACATACACACCTACTCCCAATTTTCCATTGTAGGTTAGGGCCTGGAATCCTCCAAACGGACGTATAACATGTCGCTTAGTCGAGTTAAACCCCACATGCTTTGTCGTCTATGCTGCCCTCTGTAGTATCATCTCTTTAAAAAAAACTGTAACATATATATATATCTTTATATATATAAAACTGAGAATGTATGTCTGTCTGCCTGTGTGTTTCCCTAAAACTTGAGAACTACACAACGAATTTCATTCAAATTTTATACATGCCTTACTTAGGGTCCGGGGAGTGTCATGGGCAAAAAGAATTTTTAACTTTTTGCCTAGGGCGAGCCCACAGCAATATCTAATCTTCTCCACTACGATTCCTAAAACTTGAGAACTACACAACCAATTCCATTCAAATTTTACACATGCCTTACTTAGGGTCCATGTAGTTTCATGGGCAAAAAAAGTTCAACTTCTTGCCTAGAGCGAGCCCATAGCAATATCATATCTTCTCCACTATTTCAGTATTACGTGTTAAAAGTGAAACAAAAACATTTCTCTATTTTATGTCAGATACTTTCACTTCAACAATAAAAATGATAATAACAATTGAATTATATGTAGTAAGTAATAATTAAAACCAAACTAAAGTATAATATAATCGTAACATAAAAAAAAGTAAAAATAGCAATTGGTATAAAATTGCATCAATGACTTGAACTTGAATAAGTGGTTTCACATGAATGGGAATAAATTAAAAATAAAATTAGTGTGCAGAAATGGAATAGTCCAGATGGATAATAAAAAATTAAATTAAAGAAAAGACTATTGTTTATAAAGTATACAATGTAGAGAAAAAAGAAGATTTGAACACATGGAGGAAAGCACCTTCGAAAAGTGTGTTGGTGCGACTATGAAAGGTATCCAATTAGAGGCGGTAAATTCGCAACAATAGAAGCAAGGTTCGAGTCAACGGAGTGTGCAAGGGAGTACTCGACTCGAACTTGCAAAGTGGAAATATTTTAATTTTACCTTTATATCTGGGGCGTAGGACGTCCCGGAAAAAAATTTAAAACGCCCCCCCCTCCCAGAAGTAGAGGTAGGCTGGATTGTAGCCACACTTCTATACAAGAGGGAGGACAAGATACAATTGATCGAAATTACAAGAGACGGGCTAACAATTCCAGTCTGTTATGTATTTTGAGTATTGTTATCACTAGCGATATCAAGATATAACTTTGTATGTTGTATTTTATGTGTAGATGTACATATATATAGATGTACATGTAATATGTACATATATATATACACATATATACATGCACTATCACTATGACCCGGCAACGACCGGTCTTCAATGCTAGTATATATATATATATATATAATTAAAAATGAGGGTGTCTAAAAGACACCAACATGCCGAAATAGCAGTCGAAACACTGACTATAGTACCACGTTAAATGTTCATATCGCACCATGAGGTAAAGCGGAGGGACAAAACATACAAGCAAAAATTATTGAATAATTCAAGATCCAATGATTTCTGGTTCTGCTTTAGATAAGCTTTACCGTCATCAATTGAATATATCAAGGGTACATAAATACAGATATATATATGCACAGCAAACGATATACTTACATATACGAGCGTCGTACATACATACATATGCACGTATGGACACAGCCAGTTTGAATCGCCCGCCAAATCACCGCATAAGTACGACATGGTTAAAATAAGCACTGCAGTGAATATAATAACGAATTATATAAATTTATATATGAGGATAATATCGATATTTAAGTGTCGAAATTATCAAGTGGCCAGCATGAAAGAAATACCTTACAAAGGTAAAAAATTTTTAACAATTAAAAATGAGGGTGTCTAAAAAGCTTATCTAAAGCAGAATTTTTGCTTGTATGTTTTGTCCCTCCGCTTTACCTCATGGTGCGATATGAACATTTAACGTGGTACTATAGTCAGTGTTTCGACTGCTATTTCGGCATGTTGGTGTCTTTTAGACACCCTCATTTTTAATTGTTAAAAATTTTTTTACCTTTGTAAGGTATTTCTTTCATGCTGGCCACTTGATAATTTCGACACTTAAATATCGATATTATCCTCATATATAAATTTATATATATATATATATATATATATATATATATATATATATATATATATATATATATATATATATATATATATATATATATATATATACAAAGTGTACAATTTTAATCCCGAGCAAATCTCTGCTAGTAAATAATAAAATAACAAGAACGGATTTTCACAGTTCAATGCAACACGTGTTTCAGAAATAAGATAGACGTCCACAACATTTATATTACATCATATTATAAAGACGTCCTCCTAGTCGTCAAGCACGTGACTGTCAGGAATAAAAGTCTATTGTGCCTATAGTCGAGGGAAAACATAAACGAATTGGAGGGATTACAAATATATCCAGCCAATCATCTATCTACCTATCTTTCTACTTATCTATCCATCAACCTACCTACCTACATATCTATCTATCTACCTATCTACCTATCTATCTATGGAGGGTAGACTGGTCGTCCTGGATGTCGACGGCAGCAATGGGTGCGCTTTTCGACTCGTATCAGTCTACGCACCGCCCTTAACAGGTCGGGCGGATTTCTTTCAACGTCTAGAAGTATTCTTGGGAACGTCTCGTCCTTTACTCTTAGTGGGGGATTGGAATGCTACCTTGGACACGCATAAAGAGTACGTGGGTAGAGATAGGAATAGACGGGGATGCAAATGCCTCAGAGATCTGCTCAGACGCTTTCAACTGTCTGACAGGTTCCGACTAGACCACCCAAACGCGCCAACGTGGACATGAAGCAACCGCATCGGGTCGTCGAGATCGTATCTAGATAGGATACTGTGTAGGACAGTAGACAGAGATAGCATAGGATGTTCACAATTTCACATAGTCAGCTACACGGATCACAGACTTCTGACATGTACGCTAGACTTAGGTAAGACACTTAGGCAGGGTCCCGGATACTGGAAACTAAACGCGTCTTTCCCATCGAGATAGGTTTTCGGAGACCGGATTAGCACACTAGTAAAGAGGGCTTTGACGGGAGCCATCATCAACAACAAATGGTGGTTTGCCCTCAAGAGAGCAGTAAAAGCAGAAGCGATTAGGTACAGCAAAGCACTAGCCATAGATAGAAATAGAGTAGAGGGTGAGCTAGTTAAGAAGCTAGAAGAGGCAATTAGAAGCGGCATCGCATCCGACGTTTTGGCGGCGAGGTTGACCCTCGACCAACACTTCAACGCCAAACACGAAGGATGTGCTGTCAGAGCTAGGATGCGTGCTCTAAGGAACGAAGGTGTTGGAGCCGCGAGAGAGGCCCGGGTGGCAGAGGCGCAACAGGGCAACAAAGCCACCATTCGGTCCCTGGTAGATGAACAGGGGCGCGAATTGCTCGAGCCAAGTAAAATGTGTGAGGCCTTTCAGCAGCATTTTGCCCGACTGTTCGGGACGAGTGGAGGGCAAGAACGTAGGGTGGACTTCAGTGTCTACCTACATAGCCTACCACGACTCTCGACAAGAAAGGCAGGGTGCTGCGAAGGTGCCATCATGGCGGCGGAAGTGCAGGACTCGATGGCAGAATGCTCGAGGGACAAATCACCGGGTTTGGATGGTCTACCCTACGAGCTTTACAATTGTATGCCAGACTTGTTTGGAGATCTCTTGGCGGCGGTGTACTGCAACTGACAGCAAAACGGGAGCATTCCTGGCTTTGTGAGCCAAGGAGCCGTAACACTGCTGAAGAAAGATCTAAACAAAGGAAATGTAATAGATAACTTTAGGCCCATCACTCTGCTTAATGCAGACCTCAAAATTTTGGCCAAGGTGATAGCCAAGAGGTTGGCGCTTGTCATCGAGAAACTGGTCGACAAGGCGCAAACATGCGCCGTGCCGGCCGGACCATCCGTGACAACCTCCACCTGATGCGCTACATCATAGACAGGGTAGTTGACGAACCTGGCATGGGTGGGGCGCCGATCAATTTGGATCAATCGAAAGCTTTCGATAGGGTGGACCATCGATACTTGGAGGCGGTCCTCAGAGCGGCTGGCTTCGGTCCCGTCTTCCGCGGCTGGATAGCCGCTTTGTACAGAGGTATCCGTTCGGTAATTCGTGTGAATGGACATCTATCGAGACCCTTCGACATCGCACGTTCGGTCCGTCAGGGATGCCCCCTCTCGTCGCTTCTATACGTATTGACTCTCGAGCCATTATTGCGGAAGCTGGCAACTTTGAGGGGCATCCCACGAGAACTGGGATGCAGGACGAGCGTGTCTGCATACGCGGACGACGTCACCGTCATAGTGTCTAGCCACGAACACATCGAGCAGGTCGGCGAGACACTGAAAAACTACGAAGCGGTGACAGGAGCGAAAATCAACCGGGAAAAGTCAGTGGGCTTGCGACTAGGCACCTGGAGAAGCAAGCCCATGCCGTCCACCAGCGCCTCCGTCGTGGGACGCTGGACCGACTGCCCGGTTCAGTTGCTCGGGGTCTGGTTTGGTCCGGACCTCCAAGTGGAGAAGAACTGGAACGAGATAACGAGTAGGGTGGTCACTCTCGCCCGGCAATGGGCCGAGAGGAAACTGTCCCTAAAAGGTCGGGCGGAGGTGGCGAACACATACATCGCGTCCGTCATCTACTATCGCCTGACCGTCGTACCTTGTCCCGACCCTAGCATCACCAAACTACAACGCATTCTCTTTCGCTTCTTGTGGAAAGGATGCGTCCCGATGGTCAGGCGATTCATTTGCTGTCAACACCCGTTAAAAGGAGGACTGGGCATGCCGTGGTTGATGATGCGCAGACACACATGAGACTGCGACATCTCAGGCTCTTCGTAGACGACGGTGAACAGGTGTGGTCGCCGTTTGTGAGGCACGCTTTCCCGCAGCTGAGTCTATCGTCAATATTGTTACGCCTCCTTCCTTCAAACGGGAAGGAAGAGC
>NC_043023.1:8720381-8725381 GCF_006345805.1 Octopus sinensis
GAAATTATTTATCAATTACTGTGATAATCCCATCACCGTTATTGTTATTCGAATACATTCAACATTTCTAGCTTCTAATGTCAACCTGTTGGCCTGTTTAATTCATTTAATATCATAATATCTTCTATAGACACACTCCTTCTCAGCTCGTTTCATTATGTAAATGATAATTTTGCTAATGATTCCCACCGAGCCTTGTTGCTGCTGTTGTTGTTGTAGGTGTTGTTAATGGTGGTGAGGAATTTTCCTGGTTCTAATCTTACTGCCATACACAGAGTGTTCGGACTTACTTTCATAATTTGCATGAATGGAAAAGAGAACACAGAATCCCATCCAAAAATAAAACTGTTTAGAAAAGAAATATTAACTCGATTATGACTGAATTTTCGTATTTTATATTTATTTTATGTTCTTTACGTTTCGTGGTGTCCTGTGCCGATATACGCATGTATATACAAATATATGTATGTACGTATATACTTGTATGTATGCATATATATTTATATATTATTTCAGGAGTGGCTGTGTGGTAAGTAGCTTGCTTATGAACCACAAGATTCCGGGTTCAGTCCCACTGTGTTGCAACTTGGGCAAGTATCTTCTACTATAGCCTCGAACCGACCAAAGCCTTGGAAACTGAAAAGAAGCCCGTCGTATATATGTATATATATGTGCATGTGTGTGTTTGTGTGTCTGTGTTTGTCCCCGTAGAATTGCTTGACAACCGATGCTGGTGTGTTTATGTCCCCGTTACTTAGCGGTTCGGCAAATAAGTACTGGGTCGTGTTGCTCGATTTAAGGCGATGCACCAGTATGGCCGCAGTCAAATGACTGAAAAAAAGTAAAAGAGAGAGTGTATGCATGTATGTGTATGTGTGTGTATGTGTGTGTGTACCTGCGTGTGTATATGCGTTTATACTCGTACCTTCAAATGGTATTTTAAACAAACACTTACTAGCTTTAACTAGTAAAACACGCAAAAACAAGAATATTAAAAATGTTTCATAAAAGTATTTATTGTGCACAAATTTTCCTTAAATTATTCATGCTTGCCCCTCTCGTTGTATGCTGTTTGCTAGTATCAAGTATATGTTGTCCTTAAATTTTCCTTAAATTATTCATGTTTGCCCCCTCTCGTTGTATGCTGTTTGCTACTATCAAGTATACGTTGTCCTTAAATTTTCCTTAACTTATTCATGCTTGCCCCCTCTCGTTGTATGCTGTTTGCTAGTATCAAGTATACGTTGTCCTTAATTTCTCCTTAAATTATTCATGTTTGCTCCCTCTCGTTGTATGCTGTTTGCTAGTATCAAGTATACGTTGTCTTCGTGTAGCATCTTGTAAGGTTTCGCTTTCATTCTGACATGCTTTGTGCTTCTTTTGGGGGATCTTTTCCTTTTGAACGGCACATGTCAACACAATTTTTAGTTAACTAAACACTTTTAAACTTCGTATACTGGTAGAATGTGTTTATGAAGCATCATTTTTTTCTTGGCTTTATTGAGAAAATTCTATAGTTTGTAAGATATTTCGTCTGAAATTTCGAGCATTTCGGCAATTTTAACCAATCGCTCACCTCCATTTTGGGTGAAAAGATTCTGTGCTGTATGAATATGTTCCTTGTTTAAGAAACCGATTGGGTTTATTTACATTTGCGAAGAAAAAAAGATACCCTTGCCCCACCCCTAACCCTAACCCTAATCCTAAAATAGTTTGAAATGCAATAGATCGATACTAGGGTCATAATTATGGGTGACAATTTCATACGATACCTCTACGGAAAATGGGATTTTTTTCTAGCGGTGTCAAATGAAAATGTCACCCATAATTATGACCCTAGTATCGATCTATTGCATTTCAATCTATTTTAGAATTAGGGTTAGGGTTAGGGTTAGGGTTAGGGGTGGGGGAAGGGTATCTTTTTTTTCTTCGCAAATGTAAATAAACCCAATCTGTTTCTTAAACAAAGGACATATTCATACAGCACGGAATCTTTTCACCCCAAATGGAGGTGAGCGATTGGTTAAAATTGCCGAAATTCTCGATTTTAAAGTGGAAATATGTTACAAACTATAGAATTTTCTCAATAAAGCCAAGGAAAAATGATGTTTTATAAATCTACCATTCTACCATTCGTTGTGCCTTTATGCTCACCTAAGGATGCATAATCAGTGAGCCCTGAGATTTCTTCTGACCCAATTTATTGCCAGATTTGAGTCCTTTATCATTTCCCTTTTCACAAACACACACAATTATTGTAGGTTTATGTCGATGTCTTTTATGAGATGTTGGCAATGTTACGAATGACTAAGATGGAAAAAAACAAGGGTGGAATGAAAAACATAAAGACGCAATTTCATATTAACAGCACCAGCGAGAAGGCCATGGATGGATGACAAGGAAATATAGAAAAGTGTACATTGGAGTGGGAAGCAACAATTGTTTTGATATGAAATAACTGAGTTCTCATGACAAACACGAAGTTAATATTACATTACACACATTTGAGAATATTTATTTGATAAAAGAAAGGCTCCAACGAGGAAAAAATGACATTTGATCATTTCTGACAGTTTTGTCGCTTATTTCGACAAAATATTTATCGGTGCAAATGATTATTCCGCAGCAAATATATCTCACGCGCCGGCAAGATTTAAATGAGGATTTAAATTAAGTTAAAAAAATAGATCATTAGAAGGTGAAATTAATTGATTTCTACGCTAATACGAAACATAAATATGTCTTTTTTTATATTAGGTGGTCAAAGTTACAGAGTGACTCGAAGACTGGAAGTGTCGCTTATTGCCATTAACAGTCAAAGCAAATGTACTAAGTGTATTTCGTTATTTGTGCTTACGAATATTTTAAATACTTTTCAAAATATTTCTGTGGTCAATTCTTAGTCATTCGTAACATTGCCAACATTTCATAAAAGACATCGACATAAATGGTTTTCATACAGAATAATATTTCCAAACTTGTTTTGATCGCTTATGAAGAAGAAAAAATTATTAACGAACAACAAACACAGCAAATGCATTTGCGGCTAGGGTGTTTGGTAAGGAATAGTCACTCTTATTACATCCCTTTACAGAATTGAGGTTATCTCCCTTCTACCGTTATTATTCTGGTTTGGAGAAAAATGCGGTTTTTTTTACGGAAACCTTTGAATAAATTTAATTTTTTGTATTTTCTAATTTCAGTTTCAAAGAAAGAACAATTTGTTTCGTAAAAAAATAAATTTATTCCCCTATTTTCCTCAGATTTCCCCCTTATTTTTGCTTCTATTTGGATATTATCTTTTGATAAACAAACCTTGTTTTCATTTTGAGTTTCTTGCAATTTTTGGCAAATTCCCAGTTGCAGAATTTCTTTAGAAATTTGTTGTGCAATATCATATTTATATAATTTCCATCCTATATGTGCTTGGAGTAACCTGATGGAAAGGCAAATAAAACAATCTAAAACGATTTTCAATAAACTTTCAACCTGTCCCCTGATATTCTGTAAAGAAGCCACAATATTGAGATGATACGTACATTTTAAAGTTGATTGTTTGAGATATATCCTGCTACAAAAGTACTATTTGTTTTGTATTAGTTTCTTATTTTGATATGCATTTAATTGCAAAACTGAAAAGCTTTGTTAAAATTCCTCTTTAGCGAAAATCTCGACGTGATAAAAACATTTCTGAGGGCATTTCTGAACCCAACACCATTAAATTAAGGTGGGACTAATTGTATAAACCATGACAAATAAAATGTTCTCCAATGTTATGAATAAAGATACAAGAGTTCTTATTCAGAGAGTAAGCTGTAGAAGAATTTTGGATGGGAGAGGAAAACTAACTATAGTTTTGAAAAATCAGTATACCAAATTTTAATGTAAACCAAATGAAAATTATGTTCAAAATTGTCCTCCTGTGTGATCTAACAAGTGAATCGCTGTACTTATAGACCCTACTACGTCTGAATACATTGAGCAGGTGCCAGCTGTGACTAATGGTAAACCAACGAACTATACCACCCATCCTAGTATTAGCACTGCTTCTCAGAGGGAGGACGACTAGGGTCAGAAGTGAAACCACAAAGCCCTGGGCCTCTTTGCTTAACTCGATTAATTCACAAGAAGAGGGGAAGAATTTGAAAGCGACGAAGGCTCCACCAAAAAATTCCACGAGTGAATTTAGCTCCAGCGACATATCTTAGAAGCGTCCGGTTGAACAATGACTTGAACATTATTCCGGACAACATTATGAAGGGTGACGCTACCGGGAAGGTAAGAAACGTGGTGCGATTTGTACAGCAGGCGTTCCAATATAATTTGGGCTTTAAGGAAAGCAAGAGCAACAAGCAGGACAGTTTCCATAAGAATCAGCGTCAGGTGGCAGAATTGAGGAAAGAGAAAGACAGCTTAAACATGGTGGAAAGAAGCATACGGTGAAAGAACAAAATTAGTTAAGTTGAGTTAATTTTTTGGCTCAAAACTCAAAAAGCAAGGCCATGTAGGGGGACATGGAGTTACGTACAGGGTGGTGTTCATGCAAAGGGTTCCGGCCATTTCTGGTCAAGAGAGACTTTGGATCGAGCGGTCGTCGTCATCTTCACTATCTCGTCCGGCAGCTTATTCCACAGATCCGCAACCCGGGCGGAGAAAGCCCCTCTCCTTCGATTGAGATGAAATTGTCGCAGATAGAGCTTTTCGGAGTGACCCCGCAGCCGACGCTTTGGAGCAGGAGTGAAGAACAGCTCGTTCGAGAGGTTACACTTTCAGTTTATTGTGTTGTGAGCGAGATTGAGATCACCACAGCGTCATCGTTTTTCTCGAGAATAAAGGTCGAGCGTCTTCAGCCTTTCTTAATAAGACAAATGCTTGAGACCAAGAACCGTGCGGGTAGCCAGCGTCTGGACTCTTACGAGATGAATTAGTTTTAAAGCAACTGAGCACGGAGTTACGAAACATTCTGCTCCATCTGCGCACGACAGAATCATATTGGAAAA
>NC_043023.1:8730381-8735381 GCF_006345805.1 Octopus sinensis
ATCCACTCACAAGGCTTTGGTCGGCCAGAGGCTATAGTAGAAGACACTTGCCCAAGTTGCCACGCAGTGGGACTGAACTCGGAACCATGTGGTTGGTTAGCAAGCTACTTACCACACAGCCACTCCTGGGCCTATAATGCGTTTCTTTATACTTTTATTTTTCAAAATTAAGATAATGTTCTCTTTTTTATCTAAAATATATTCTTTCATTTTCTATAATCCTCTTCCATTTGTTTGGTAAACTTACAACATTCCTCTTCCAAATATCGCTTGTCCGTGACCAAAAATACTTCTCCAGTACTGTTCTGACCTCGTCTAGAGAATTCATATTTTGTCTGTCGAATAAAGGATAATCCAATGGGGCAAACATGGTGGGTGGGGCATCGTTTTTCATTCAAACTGCTCCAACCTTTGGAATGTCATCCTTGCTGTATATAGCCGAGCATTATCCTGATGGAAGAACACCTTTCGTCTTGAAACCAAAGATAGTCGTTTCTATTCTAGCACTGACTTGAGCCGTTTAAGCTCCTCGCGGTAAATCTCTTGTTATCGTTTGGTTTGGGCTTAAAAGTTCAAAGTGGACTAAACCTTTCATATCTCACTGTTCTCACTGTCTTAGGCGCATGACATTTTTATAGAGAACCCATTTCTCGTCACCAGTCAATCACTATTCGGACGGAAAAAAAGGTTCATTCGTGAGATGTGACAGAAAAAATTAACACGCATTCACCCTCCGTACGCGATGTGTTTCGGAAATTTTGTGACGAACCCATTGACCCAATTTGCTGACATCCTATGACACGCAGGTGTCGATGAATGGTTGAATGACCAAATACAAGCTGCTCTGCTAGTTCCTCAACCGTTACAATGGTATTTTGTTCCAATAGGGTTTGCAGTACGTCCTCGTCGAGCTCTACAGATCTTCCCGGACGAAGCTCGTCTCATAGGCTGCATTTTTCGGCTCGGAATTTCTGGATCCACCGTTGACACTAGCTTAAGCTTAGTTCGAACCCTGTACACTGCGTTAATGTTCGTCCCGCTTTCCGTTGCATAGATATATATATATACAGTGTAAAGAATTATTAATTTAATAATTAATAACATTTACGAAGTAGTTCGGTATGGAAAAAAAACATTATCGGTAAAAATTTATATTTTATATTTTTGTATATTATATTAATTAGTTTTATTTCTATGTTTTGGTTTATGTTTTTCACTGTTTTATTTGCCTAATAGTGGTTTTATCTCTAATATAATATATATATTTATACTGTGAAATTTATATGAAAAAACAAGTCAAGATAGAAAATACTAAAATAATTTTCTAAAGAACATTTCAGTACCGGTTTCGGTCATTTCAGACCTTTTCAACTGTAACTATTAAATAATTAAATTTAGAAAAATTAAAAGAAAAGGTTTTTTAAACAATACTTGTATAGTGTTCAAATATAAGTGGCATTTTTCTTCTTTCTGCCTTTCTCTGTCTCTCTTGTTTACTCTTGTGGGTTCAAGGTCCATGTGAATTCTTGGTAGGGAAGAAGAAGAAGAATATATATATATATATTTGAAGGGGGTGTGGAATTATTGTGTTCGTAGGTTTGCTCCCTGCCATGAAATCGACATTGCCTGTACATGTCCAGAAGTGTGCCACACGTCAGATGTCGAAATGATTACAGAACAACTCGTGAAATGTATTGTTTTACTGAGTGTAACACCCTAACCATTAGGCTACGGTGTGTTTACACCTTTTCTCTTTCTCTTTCTTTTTTACTTGTTTCAGTCATTTTAGCCGAGCAAATCGACCCCAGGACTTAATCTTTGTAAGCCTAGTACTTACCTATCGGTCTCTAAGTAATCACTAAGTAACGGGGACGTAAACACACCAGCATCAGATGTCAAGCGATGTTGGGGAGACAAACACAGACACACACACATATATATATATATATATATATATATATATATATATATATATATATATATATATATATGACAGGCTGCTTTCAGTTTCCGTCTACCATATCCGCTCACAAGGCTTTGGTCGGCCCGAGGCTATAGTAGAAGACACTTGCCCAAGATGCCGCGCAGTGTGACTGAACCCGGAACTGTGTGGTTGGTAAGAGAGCTACTTACCACACAGCCGCTCCTGCGCCTATGTATTTACAGCGAAAATTTCCCCCTAATACAACAATATACTGTGAACGGCTTTTTTACGGATTCGAGTAGGCCTCAAGCATATTTGAACTGGTAACAAGCTGGTAATTATACACATTGTTTACCGCTTTATTACCCTATGTATGCATACACACACACTCAAGCACGTACACATATCGTAACACGCTATTTTGTTTTTTTGTTCTTTTTTGCTTGTTCTACTGTTTTATTTGTTGCTCTGTTCGATCCATGGAAATTATTTATTAATTACTGTGATAATCCCATCACCTTTATTGTTATTCGAATACATTCAACATTTCTAGTTTCTAATGTCACCCTGTTGGCCTGATAAATTCATTTAATATCATAATATCTTCTATAGACACACTCCTTCTCAGCTCGTTTCATTATGTAAATGATAATTTTGCTAATGATTCCCACTGAGCTTTGTTGCTGCTATTGTTGTTGTAGGTGTTGTTAATGGTGGTGAGGAATTGCCCTGGTTCTAATCTTACTGCCATATACAGAGTGTTCGGACTTACTTTCATAGTTTGCATAACTGGAAAAGAGAACACAGAATCCCATTCAAAAATAAAACTGTTTAGAAAAGAAATATTAACTCGATTATGGCTGAATTTTCGTATTTTATATTTATTTTATGTTCTTTACGTTTCGTGGTGTCCTGTGCCGATATACGCATGTATATACAAATACATGTATGTACGTATATACTTGTATGTATGCATATATATTTATATATTATTTCAGGAGTGGCTGTGTGGTAAGTAGCTTGCTTATGAACCATAAGGTTCCGGGTTCAGTCCCACTGTGTGGCACCTTGGGCAAGTGTCTTCTACTATAGCCTCGTGCCGACCAAAGCCTTGTGAGTGGATTTGATAGACGGAAACTGAAAAGAAGCCCGTCGTATATATGTATATATATATATATATATATATATATATATATATATATATATATGCATGTGTGTATTTGTGTGTCTGTGTTTGTCCCCCTAGCATTGCTTGACAACCGATGCTGGTGTGTTTACGTCCCCGTCACATAGCGGTTCGGCAAAAGAGACCGATAGAATAAGTACTCGACTTACAAAACAATAAGTCCCGGGATCGAGTTGCTCGATTAAAGGCGGTGCTCCAGCATGGCCGCAGTAAAATGACTGAAACAAGTAAAAGAGAGAGTGTGTGCGTTTATGTGCATGTGTGTGTATGTGTGTGTGTACCTGCGTGTGTATATGCGTTTATACTCGTACCTTCAAATGATATTTTAAACAAACACTTCCTAGCTTAAACTAGTAAAACACGCAAAAAAAATAGAATATTAAAAATGTTTCATAAAAGTATTTATTGTGCACAAATTTTCCTTAAATTATTCATGTTTGCTCCCTCTCGTTGTATGCTGTTTGCTAGTATCAAGTATACGTTGTCCTCGTGTACCATCTTGTAAGTTTTCGCTTTCATTCTGACTTGCTTTGTGCTTCTTTTTGGGAATCTTTTCCTTTTTGAACGGCAGATGTCAACACAATTTCTAGTTAACTAAACACTTTTAAACTTCGTATGTTGGTAGAATGTGTTTATAAAAAATCATTTTTTCTTGGCTTTATTGAGAAAATTCTATATGTTGTAATATATTTCCACTTTAAAATCGAGCATTTCGGCAATTTTAACCAATCGCTCACCTCCATTTGGGGTGAAAAGATTCCGTGCTGCATGAATATGTCCCTTGTTTAAGAAACAGATTGGGTTTATTTACATTTGCGAAGAAAAAAACATGGTGAAAGAAAGAGTTTAGTGGAATAGTCCAAATATATTTCGTGGCAATCAGAGCATTAACTTAACCACCGACATACTACAACCTCTGTTGTCCTCTGTCTCCTTCCTAGTCCTCTGCTACCACAGCATCCTTTACTTCACTAAACTAACGAGTTACATAGCAACTCCATGCAGATCCTCTTGGCAACCGTCTTCACACTCGTCTCACCACCCAGACTCCGCACAAACCATTTTATCCAATCTTTCATTTCCAGAAAAATCAAGACCCCTCTACAGTTCCTTCCGTACCCTCGTTATCCTAGCAGACATCGACTTACATACAGTCAAGTTGAAAAAAAATCATCGTCTTTGTTAAGAATGTTGGAGGAGCTGTAAATGTCATGTCACCGTCACATCTCATGACTAAGTTATATACGATCAGAATGACTATTTGACGACATCATTGAACAACCAACTCCACTCACTGAGTACAGATCAGACGATAAAAGAGAGAAGCCCCAAAAATTTCACGGAGGTAAAATTCGGTGGTTACGGCTTGACACACTTTTTGCCAGGGGTGGTGATTGGGTATCCGTTTGCTCCCTTTTGGATGTATCTAGTTTTACAGACAAGTAAATATGTGTCACAATTGATAACGGAGGTCAGTTCCACCATAATAAAACTCTGAGTGATGCCAATCACCAACCGTCTGCCTCCCTCCGATCCTTAAATGCCAACACCTAGCAGAATGGCAAGGAGTACCATTGTTTAACAGTCGCGGTTACGACTCGGCGGTTACGACATGACATTTACAACTCCTCCAACATTCTTAACAAAGACGATGATTTTTTTCAACTTGACTGTATGTAAGTCGATGTCTGCTAGGATAACGAGGGTGTTTGCTTGATCCCAGAGGCGATTATTAATTAACAGATGGTGATGCATTGGCAAAAATGGATATTTTAGGTTTTATTTCTTTCACGAAAAATCTTTAAATATAAAATTGAAGTTGTGTGTGTGAGACTTTGTCTCCTACGATTTAGATTCCTAACTACTCCCACATTTTTCGGTGCAGTTTAA